>NC_134038.1:128824025-129124025 GCF_965140245.1 Athene noctua
ATCACATACATAACTTTTTAAACAGAAAGGTTTAGGTTAATTTGCCAAGATGTGTTGTGTTGGGAAAAGTACAAATTTGAAAATGAAGTGTTTCATGTTTGGAAAAAATCTAAATATTTTTGCAATGGTCTACCTCAAAAAGAATAAAGATCAACTAAGTCCATTGTTTTATTTATGGATGAAAATCAGTTGTTCTGAAATCTGAGCAAGTTTTTGTAGCTTTGGAATGATTCATAATGTAAATATTCATCACCTCCAAACTCTCTGTGCACTTAATAAAATATGCAACTTCCAAGTTCAACAGCTTTAAGAGATCAAAGTCCTTGTAGCCTTGCTGAAAAGCTTTCACAGTGAGAGGAAAATTGAAGTCTCTAAAGATACATTAATTGAACACTGTCATCTATAATGCAAGATAAAACACACAAAAGCAGCGTAGCAGTCAGTAATTAGTTCTCCAATGTCAAAGTAAGTTATTTTTGGCTTTAAGAATAAATGCAAGACAGTTTTGAAAATGAGTCTAACAACTTTGATAACTATTACAGTAACAGTTCTACAACACATCTTGAAAATGAATGTCCTATGGATCACACGCAAACTCTCAAGTCTCTCTGTAGAGCCTCCCTATCCTCATGCAACTCGACACTCCTGCTTACCTTGGTGTCATTTGTGAACTTACTGATAATACACTCTATGTACTTATCAAGATCATCAATAAAGATGTTGAACAGAAATGGTCCCAACACCGAGCCCTGAGGAATACCACTGTGACTGGCTGTCAGCTGGATCTAGCTCCATTGACCACCACTCCCTGGGACCGTCCATCCAGCCAGTGCTTGACCCAGCAGACTGTTCACTCATCCAGGCCATGAGCAGCCAGTTTTACTGTGAGAATTCTATGGGGAACTGTGTAGAATGCTTTTCAGAAATCCAGGCCAACCATATCCACTGCTTTTCCCTCATCCAATAGTTCAAAAAGTATTACTTACTTTTTGAAAGCTGGATGGTCATTGTTTAGTAATAAAATGGAGTTAAAATAAAAATCACCATCAAAAAGTCAAAAACTGTTTTAGTAACAAACGTTGGAAGGTAACAAGCCATTAGACCAGACAGTAAGATCTACGATGAATGTAGTTTGCCTGATTATAAGGTATTAAGCAGTGTTTTGGGATTTTGATTTTAAAGTCCTGCAAAGTTGCAGAGAAGTCCATATTGTATTTTGCCAGATAATATCTTTTCATGTTCTTTCCCATCATGGACCACAAGGTATTGGATGAAGACAGTTTAAAGGACAAAGCAGACATAACTGTAATTATAAAACCATACCATTTGCCTAGTTCATTTTTTCTGCTTCACAACTGAAAATATTTAGAAAATTCAAAATATTAAGCAAGTAATTTACCAGTTCTGAAGGAGTTCCGTTTCCCAGCTCTGATTCATAAGAGCTTCCAAAATAAAGACGATACATATTGGACCTTGGATCTTCAGGAAGCAAGTCAGACATGTCTAAAGAAATAAGAGACTGCTCTAGCCCTGCTTCTCCATCTGTTGCTGAATCATCTGAGCCACTGCTGTGGTTTAGAAAAACCATGGAAGAGAGACTGAAGTCACTATCAGAACTAGAACCAAAATCCTGTGACAAAGAACAGAACAGAACATTAGAAGTGTTAACTCGTAACTAACTGTAATCTGAAATACATTTTAAAAAATCATACACAGTGCAAATTAAAGTATCAATTTACATTTGATTCTAGTAATCTTTCTCTGGGTGTACATTTCCACATATTTTGCTAAAAAAATCCAATGCCTTTAAGCAGAATTTTCTGTCTTCATGCTAGAAAAATAATTTGATAAAATTTTAAGGTTTTATTTGTTTGCTTTGAACTGTCTCACTCACTCTAACAGCAAGTGTCAGGAAACTTCATGTACAGTTCTGTTGTATCACTTCTGTCTCAAGTATTTCCTCCAAGCATTTCAGTATCTCATGTAAAGTGCTCTAGGAGATTGTGGTGAGTCTACTTTTACAGTGCCTAATTGCTGTACTCCTCTTCAGCCATAGCCAACACATTTTACATGCTGAAGTGGAAATCATAGTTGTTGCTTTATACTGGTGTCTGCAAACCTTTTTGATTGTACACCAAAAAATTTCTGAGTGCACTCCACCAAATATATGCATATTTATTTATTTTTAATTTATATACATGTACTTTTGAAGTTCTAGTGTCTTCTTTCTGCACCTCAGTGGTCTGTCTTGTGCACCACCAGGGGTGGTTGCACACCACTCTGGAGACCACTGCCTTAGACAATGGCCTCCTCTACTGACAGATAATCATCGGGTATCCTTACAACTACTTACTTTCTGATGCTGCAAGGGAAGAGATTGTTAAGGAAGATATGCTGGAGATCCCTCCCAATACTAAGAGGTGCATCCTCAGAGCCCCATCCCTTGGTTAACAGCTGGGACATAAAGAACCCAAAAGGTCTCTTTGCTTTTGAATCCCTGACCCAACCCTTCCCTTCGACCTCTAAGCAGTGGAACCCATGCCTGCCCCTTTCCAGCTAGAACCATACGACAGGCATTAGAAATGTGAGGAGAGGTAGCTGAATAGAGGCTAAAAGAGGAAAGAACCTGTCAGTCATTTATGAGTGGGATCCTGGACCTTGGAAGTGCACGTATTAGATCGTGCCTGGAAGATGAACCAGACCAAGCTACTTCAGATATCACCATCCTCTCTCTTCTCTCCTGACCTTTGATCACAGTCTGCTGGAACAACTCAACAAAACCCACCAGTTCCTTGCTTCCTCCATCATCCAAAACGTGCCACCTCAAAACTGAATTTTGCTAGCTACTCCTAAGAAACTCTGAGTGGGATCCTTCCTACTGATCTGTCAGTCATTCCTCATAACAATGATAAACAGATTTGGCTTACATAAATCTATTTAACACCTTAAACACCTATCATAAAATGGAAAGAAAAAGGGTTTAAGAAGTATTTAAACTATTTTTTTTACGCTATTCTTGCCTTTTTCTGCAAACATGTTAAGATTTTAATCCTCTGTATACAAATATAGGAGAACTAAATCTTATTAAAAATAATTTTGGAAAAAAAAAGGATAAAATTAATTCTTTCAAACATATCCATGTCAAAATAAAAAGAACAGAGATTTCTTTTGTATGAGTTTTATTTACCTGTGTTAAACCTGAACCTAAATTAGCATGGATTGCCTCTAATTGGGCATTGTACAATAAAGCTTTTAGGTCAGCCCCTGTGAACCATTCTGTTTTTGCTGCCAGATCCTGAAAGTCCACATCGTTTGCCAAGGACAGGGAATGACTGAGAGCTTTTAAGATTTCATAGCGTGAATTCTGTAAAAGGGGAAAAAAAAAAAGTCAGTAAAGCAACCTTGTCCTGATTGCTAGGTAGTGCCTTTGGCCCTGTTACAAGCAACTTCCTATCTGAAGGAGGATCTTTTTTAGAAGACACTACCCTAATAATAGTACATATAAGACATACTGTACAGTAATCAATCTTTAAAATATAGGCATACATTTTGTTACATTTCTTAAAGAGTCTAAGAGAAACTGTATGAAATGCAGTATACTGAAAAATATCTTTCTCTAAATATAATTAATATCTGGAATTTTTTAATATATGAAATATTTAAAAATATGAAAGTGAACTCTGCTACTTATATGTCCTTTTGCAAAGAGAAGTATGATGAGAGTGAAAAACTTCTGTTTACCTCCTGAATGATCATACTCTAAACCAGAAGTTTACAAAAAAAAAAAAAAAAAAAAAAAAAGGAAAAAGGGAGTATATATCTGTATTCTTAAGGCACAGGATCATCTTCTTCATGTGTGGTTGAGAATGAAATGATGTGTTGTTTGTTAAATGTGCCAACCAATCTGAAAATGAACACTAAGTTTTTCTCATAAAATGGGGAATCAAAGATACATCTTGTACAGCCTCAAAGGCCTGATCCAAAACCCACTAATCAATGGGAATTGTTCCTTTCCTTATTAGTGACAGATCTGACTTAAAAAGAACTTGAATATTCTAAATTAAATGTGAGTAAAGAATAGTGGGGATCAACTGAATTTGGAATAAAACTGCTCTGAAAACTGCAGATAATTCAAGAGTTGTGTTGGGAATAGCTATAGTTCATCACTTCAAGCAAATGGCAGATCCACCAGACTGATGATAAGATGCAGAACATGATAAACACTACCCGGCATCCAATTTCTTTCTGCAGACTAGTTTCCTTCTTTACTCTATTTTTTTAAATCAGCTATATCCACAAGAACATGATTTGATCCTGGAGATTGTGGTAAACAGCCTTGTCTTTCCCCAGTTTTAAGCAAACACACACACAGACACTAAAATCAGTGAATTTATACGGTTGTGTAACTGGAGCTGGGCAATGAAGTTCGCTGTCGAGGTTTGAAATGCCACTAAATATAAAGAAAAGGAGAATAAAGTCCGTTAGTTTGATTTTTTTTTTTAACTTGCCTTTCATGTAAAATGTTTTGTTTCCTCACCTGATCAGGAGGTGGACAGTACAGGCACTTATCCAGTCGACCTGGCCTTAACAAAGCAGGGTCAATCAAGTCTGGGCGACTAGTAGCAGCTAGCACATAAACCCCTTAGGAAAGCGCAGAAAAATATCATTAACATCTGCTAAACTTTTGCATAAAAAGGAGCACACAGATGAATTACTACCTTGTAAGCCTTCCACACCATCTAACTGAGTCAACAGTTGGTTAACTACTCGGTCGGTAACTCCTGTGTTGTCATGGCCTCGGCGAGGAGCAATAGAATCAAACTCATCGAAGAAAACGATACAAGGCTTAGCTGCCTGAGCTCTAAAAGGTTAAAAAAAGACAATACTTAAATTCTGTTTAAGTTTAGGTCACAGGTAAAACTGCTTAGAAATATTAATTGCTTTTTGCTTCAGAGAACAGTTATGTTTAATGATAGATGAGAAAATCTGTTTTCTGTAGAAATTAAGAGGTTCTGAAGAATTGGATTGCAATGGAATCACTGCTCGTTTTTATGACACACCTTTCACTCACTTTATAATTTCTGAAGTACTCAACTGTTGTGTTAATATACATGAAAGCTCTAAAATCCAATCACTGCAGACAAAGTCTTGGCTTATGTACAACTAACACAAAGACTGCCTACGCTGTAAACTACACAAGAAGCAAAGGCTATGCAGGATATGGTTTACATTAGTGAACACTGAGGGTCAGTAAGGACAGATTTGTTAAAACAAAACAACTGGCACTGAGGACCTCAATACCAAGTCTAGTATGATCCTATGTACTGAGTGTTCATTACTAGTTGGAGCACACTCGGCTGTCTCCTGGAGTCATGTGAAAGGAATTCAGCATGTGTTTTCCAAGACAGTTCTGTGATGTGAATCAACACACTGTAAATGGGGAGAACCGGCAGTTCACTTTCCAAAATGCACTCCTGATCTGAGCTAAAATGCTCAGTTCTTAAATAATGATAGTTAAGTTGAACTTGCCAAGATTCAGCATCACTAATTATTTCAGATGCTTTTATGATCTGACACCATGTCTCTCCTAGGACAACAAAATTATTTCCTGGAGGTTCAACCAATAAAATTCATTGATAACCTGACCAATCTTTACAAAGCCAACCTGTTAAAGATATCTCGAACTGCTTGCTCACTTGCTCCAATGTATTTGCTGAGCAGCTCTGGTCCCTAAAAAAAAACCCATCAGAAAAGAACTTTCATGATATGTTTCTTAGTTTGAATGTGCAAATCAATGTCAGCATAGATTTTATATACCGGAGTGAATTTTCTTGTAACCGAGAATGGTATCTCTGAATAGAAGAGCTGAGATGTCTAGATAAGCCAAAAGAATCTTTTAAGGATTCCAACTTACTTTAAAG
Organism: Athene noctua; assembly: GCF_965140245.1. Taxonomy (NCBI): domain Eukaryota; kingdom Metazoa; phylum Chordata; class Aves; order Strigiformes; family Strigidae; genus Athene; species Athene noctua. The sequence goes on from NC_134038.1 coordinate 128,829,947, forward strand.
TAATAATTTCTGTTTTTCTACTATAACAGAACATGTGTGATTGTAGCAAAAGCAACAGCTTATACATATTTTGAAAATATATTTAAAATGCATTGCTCAACTTCATTGTCCGCTGGAAGCAAAATCCAGGCTCTTGTTATAAAAAAACATGAGAAACTAAGAACATCTCATTAAATTTTGTAATTCTGACTAATAAATAATTATGAAAAAAAAAAAATCATCTCAGTAATACAACTCTGAAGTTCCAGGGGTCAGATGGTGGTATATCCAGAGACATACTGAATTTTAAATGTGAGTTTCTTACTTTGGTGTTATGACCTCACAAGCACATACTTCCAGGTATTGTTAAACTATTTCATTCAATTAATAAAATGAATCAGTTAATCTTCAAACTCTTGCTACCTTGATGCTGATGAAATTCATTCCACTCTCTCGAGCAACTACTCCTGCTAATAGTGTTTTTCCTGTTCCAGGTGCTCCATACAGCAAGACTCCTGATCTCTGTCGTAAGGGCAGGTTTGCAAATAATTCTGGATACTGGAAAAGAATTTCAACAAGACATATTCTAAAATATGTAATTATTCTGCAGTGTACTGTAACATCACTGATTAGTGTTGATTTTTGTCTCAATGGAATGTGTCTAATTTCTTTTATCCACATTATTATCACAAGAGCTCATCTGGACTCTTGTTAGTTTACCTGGGGCTCAAGTGGGTTCCTAGGCTTCATAGATACTTAAAATACAAACAAGTGGCATTTTCTACTAAGAGGAAACAGGACAGAATAGGGATGGACTAGAGCTTTATAATGTCCATGTTGGTACTTCTGAATTCCTATTTTCATTATGAACTGATATGATTAAATTATATAAGTATACAGTAAAAGTGTTGGTCCATTATACAAAAAACTGTTCAGTCATTTCATTGGAAGACTGAAATGGATGGTCATGAGTGCTGGAAGTTTTAAGCAAGCAAGGCAGAAAGGCCACAGTAAAATAAAGGGGAATTGATGGATTTGCATTCATCCAAAAGAGAATACTTCTCTAGCAAAAGCACTGCAGAAGGCAGCTGGAAACGTTATCTTTACAAAGTCTAATAATAAACCCTGCAACACAGAGAGTAGCAAAGATGATGTTAGCAATACTGAAGTATTCTAGACGCTTGATCCGTAGAAATCCACAAGCCATTGCCTTTTGTATTTGGAAGAAGGAAGGGGAAGGAGAAAAAGTCTTCCAGTAGCTGAAGACAGCTGAAGGCTGGGAAACTACAAAAGTAGCTTAAAATCATACCTGTTGTCTTTTTGTCAAATACCATGTCACACCTTAAAAATAATTCTTCCCCTACTAATATTATATACACAATTCAAGTAACTAATTTAAAAGAACTGGGTACCTTTGCAGGTAACATGATGGTATCCGTAAGTATCTGCTTTACATCTTTTAAGCCACCAATCCTGTCCCAGCCAATGTCTTTAGGTTTATGAAGGTTGACATTTCTCAGAGCTAATGGAGTAAAATCTTTTAAAGCTTTCTGAAAATCTGTAGTTGAGAGATTCAATTCTGCTTAAAGAAAAAAAAAAAAACAAAACAGTCCTGAACAAAAAAAACCAAACACAGCCTACCAGTAACAAATTTCTCACAATATGTAGCAACTAAATACATTTTAACCCCGGCTCTTTATTTCTGTATTATTTCACAGGTTCTCGATAACAGAAGTAAGACTATGAAAGAAGAGATTTTGTTGTCAACATACCACCATTTTGAAAAGCATTCTGGTTGGAAACACAGGCATGAATGGCACGATCAACCAGCATAGTAAAATCTCTAGCAACAAAACCTTCCGTTTCCTTTGCAAGACATTGGAGGTCAAGATCAGAGAACTTCTTTATATCAGAATTCAATTTCTTTTTTATTATTGAATACAGGATTTCACATCTTTGCTTCTGAAAAATAGAATTGTGCAGCAAGTGTATATTGAGTTTAATATTTATATGGATTTCAGAAATTCAAAAAGTAAATACCTAAAAGTCACTATAATTTCCTTAAATATTTACACATCACTAAACCTTCAAATGACAAAATCTGAGCAGGCTTGAATATAAATAAAAGTTGGCTCTTTAGATCAATTTCAATAAATCCACCCATTACATAACTACAAACGTTTATCTTTCCACAGCTATCTTAAAATCCAGCAATAATAATGAAACAACCCTCCACCCCACAGATTCGACTGTTTTACACCCATTTTTTCTGTTTTACAGGAAAAGGAACTTCTTTCATTTTGCTGATATGAGCAGAATATATTTGAGATTAAATATACTGCATTAGCTAAAACACATCAGATCATTTGGTGTCTTTTGAGATCCTGACTTTTCCAGTGATGCCTCATGCTTATTCATGTATTAGTATTAAAAATTATAAAAGCAGACTTGCAGGAAGTGAAAGCTACACTGTATCTAACACAGGATCCCCTCCTCAGTGACTTTTAAGAGCTAGCCTGTGATGCAAGACAAGCAGGCAGGAACACCTCCTGTTAAATACAGTTGCCATATTGTCATGTCATTAGGGCATGCACAAGTACAAAGTGTCTGCTTTCTCCTGCAATGAAGTTATACTGTTTATTCTTCCCTCTATCCACTTTACTTTTCAAAATGGACTATATTAAAAAAGTAGAGGGATATAACTAATACAGAAAACTCACTCAAAACTCTCACATAAAATTAACATTTAGTTTTAATAACATTTTAAAAATACACATGCTAGGGGCATACTTATTCCTGCAAGGAGTGAATAAATTTAATCTCATTTCTCTAACTGTAGTGACTTACATGTTTCTTCAAAGCTGCTCCTCTAGAATCCCCTTACAGGTAACAAGGAGACATGCATATCTCACCTATGTTAGACAACCTGACTCGTTTTACATGGAACTGAATGTCCTCTGAACACACCCTTCTCTCACCACTGAAGATAGGGAGAGTGGGGCCAACTGGGAGTTTTCACTGGATTACTTTTGATTTTTTAAACTTTATAATGACAGAGTAAGTTCTGAGGTATTTAAGTATCTTGAAAGAACTTCTAATGTTTCCAGATTTTTTTGTCATCTTTGGGTGTAACCTACTATTTTTGCAGCTGTTCCAGTACTATATTTGAGGCTGCTGGGAAGGCAAACAACATTTTAACCATTTTACCTGGATTTACCTGATCTGGAGAACGGATACATTTGAAGCACTGAAATATGTGAGTTCCTTGAGCTGAAACCAGGGAAGGATGTAGGGAGTGTTCAGACTGACTTGTGGCAATTAATGCAATCAAACTTCCCATGGAAATAACTTCTTTTATCAGATCTTTCAAAACTAAACACAGAAGACATTTCTCCATGAATTGCAAAATAACAAAAGATTCTGCATTGCATAACAGTAATTTCTGCTATACTGGAGATCAGCATTAGGACACACAAAATATAACATCTTATTCTATATCTGTTTTATTCCCATGTTTAGAGGCTTTTTTTAAATTTAAAAAATAAAAGATGTATAGTTGTTGGTTTTTTTTTTTTCCTAGGACAGTACCTTCTGTTAATAAAATTCCATCAGAAGTGCTCTTTAAAAGCTAAATTTGTAACATCACTGATAATGTCTATCACAGGATATTAAACAGGGATTTTTTTTATGTGTGCTATGATCACTGTTCTAGAATTATTCTTCCCTCCATACAAACAAAAAAGGGAAAGTTGCAAGAATAAAAATAGATACTAAGCCTAGAAAATAACCAATCTGGGAAAAAATAATGTATGAAAGTCAAAGAAATTATGGATGCAAGGTAGATCCTGATGGAATTATATTTAAAACTCTAAAATTCTGTTGTACCCATTATACCTGTAAATAATAAGAAACATGAACAATTCTTTGAGTAACTTAAGTGCACATTTTTGAAAAATAAATTATGGTACAATTTTCTGACCTTCAGAAGTAATTTAATAAAAAATTACACTAACTCCCTCAAACTGAGGTAAGAAATGGAAGATACTTTTTGCTATGGCTTTAATTTTACATGAACAGAGTTGAATATAGCTAAAAAAAAGATATTAATTTTCATCATTTAAATTTAATTTTATTTTGCAACTTATCACTGAATAGATTTTAAGGAATAAAAAGAAACTGTATACAGGATGTCAAACTACAATTGATAATCTTATTTTTAAAATCTATGGATTGTTACATTGTAAAACAGTTGTTCTACAAAGTATACCAAGTAGGATGATAAAGAAGTTAGTACTCATCTAAAAGAAGTTGGTTCTGAACATTGATAAGTATCAAATTTATGTATCTCTGTAATTATAAATAATAATTATGGAAAATGTGATCAATTTTGATATGTCAATTATAATATTGATCTTATAAGTAATTATCAGTTAAAGACTAATCTGTAAATTGTAAGCAATTGCAACCTATTTGAGTGCATGAGAAAAATAAAAAGGAACTGAGAAGCATCTGCCACTGGCAGTGGTACCAACAACAGCCATTGCCATCAGCAGTGGTGGTGCATGTACCATTGGCAATGACTACTCCAAGCTCTGAGGGGACCGTTTTGATTCAGCTAGTGGTCCACAAATGGTCTACAAACTTGTAATTTGTGAATCCCTGCCATGGAATACCACACAGTCCAGAGGCAATAATGATACAGACATATCTGTCCATGTAGGACAGTACAACTGAGGTGCAAGAAATTCCAAGATGCATTATGTTTTTATCCAAACACAGGTAGCACAGTATTACCATAAGCAAGTCTATTGCTTTGAACTGTTTCAGGGCTGTTCTCATGCTCTGGTGTAGAAGGTACTCCAACAATGTGATCAAGATCATCCATCAAAAGAATGGATGGTTGTCTCCATGCTGCCTCTAAAAAAGCTTCTTCCACACTTTTCCTTATGTTTGCTAATCTTTTTCCTAAAACAGAAACACAATTTTAATGACAAAACGTATCAGGAAAAAAAATCATCAAACTGACTACATCTTGTTCATATAATACTACAATGTTAGCTTAACTTCACTCCTATAAAGCCAGGTACCAAGATTCAACCAGAGGCAATAGTCAGTGAAGAAAGAGTCCATACCTTCTACCAAAAAAAGTACTAGAAGGATCCACCTGTCCTAAAATGAAATTCATCATCTTTCACTAACCACTATAGAAGCCTACAGGTCTAATTTCTAGACAGTTTAAAACAGAACAGTATCAGCAGCACTCTAAATTAGCTACTAAAGAATCCTGCAATTGGAAGAATTTTTCAGAGCAAAGGACCTCGCTCTTTATCAATCTTTCCCTTTTTCTCTGGAGCAAGGAGCTTAGTAGGGACTTTAGAAAAAACAGTACAGCCATGCAATGTAAGGGCTCTGTAACAAAACAGTTGAGTATTCTCTGCCTCTGTAACACCGAGACTATTTAGGAAAGCCAGTAAGCGAAAGAGTGAAAAAAGCCTTTTTTGTCTTCTTACATCTTTGCTGCAAAATACTTATTTTGAACTCACAAAACCTAAGGATTCATCTCATCATCACTCATAATCATGAGTGTTAGATGACTACTGCCAACATACACTAGGTTAAGTATATATGCCATCATAAATCAGGTTTCAGCTGGTTGTTTGATCCTTCTTTGGCGCCTGTGTCATTTTTTCACTGATTAATACAGGTACCCTTTAACACTTGTAGTTTTTCAATATAACACTTGTAATTTTTTAATGTAATGCTCCAGCTAGCACAGCTGAAAAAAAACCAGTTCAACTTGAAACTTCTTCCTATTTTGTAACAATCAGAAATAAGTACAGCAAGCATTGTTTGAATTTGGTGGTGGTACATGGGACAGAAACTGATAGAAGTGTGAAATAAGCTTACGGCAGCTGTATTTTCATCAGACTGTTAAAGATGCTCATTGCAAGGCATCAAATATCCTTGCAAAAGCTGTAATAATACTAGAAAAAATGATTCAGACTAAATATAGTGACTTTGTAATTGTGCTTCATCATACAGCAAACATTTGAGAGTAAAAAAAAAATTATCATACCTCTTAAAGCTTTACAATCAATTACTTCCACATGGGCATCCAGTCTATCGAACGCTTCTCTGCAGATGGCCTTTGATAATGCTGACTTTCCACTTCCCTACAAAAATAAATGCAAGCTAATGTAAATTGACAGAACTAGGAGTTTTTGTCACAGTATACACCAGTTAACAAGCTGGGAAAGCTGTATGCACACTGGTTTTATTCCTCACCGAAAATATATACGTGGTCTGTCTTTATATCATTTGGTAGAGACCAAAGCCCTAGACAGAAAGAAGTATCAACAATTTCAGAGTGGATACGTCCACTAAGGGTAGTGTTGTGATTCCACTGAGTACATGTTAAGACACCTTTTATTTTCAGTAGAATATGATATTAAATGAATCACCATAAAAGGCAATGGGAAAATAAGAGTATCCAACTTCACTACCATTTTATGTTAGAACACAGGAGAAAATATTATATTCTTATTTTCATGCAAATATTTCAGTGAAAAGAAGTGTTTTTTATAGTATAAAAATAAAGTAGATTAATCCCCTAAGGGAACAAATTGAAATGGCATTGGTTGCAATCCTTAAAATCTACATTATATATACATGAAATCTGAATATGTATTGATGAAGTGTGCACAAAATCTGTATACAAATATATAATGTTTTACTGAATGAACTCTCCAGTTAAATGCTTTTTTTTTTTCCAGCTTGTTCTTTAATTTTTTTGAATTTGCATGGTATCAAAAAAACCTAATGAAAACAGTTTTGTAACTATGGAAGACAATCTGGGAGGGTTTGCAAATAGAGAGTAGCAAAGTGTGTACCTTTCCTCCTGTGAGAAGCACCCCTCCACTTCGCAGTCCCACAGCAACAGCAGCCAGCTTCTGAGATAAAGGACGCCCCAGAAGACTGTGACTTACGTGTTCAAAGGCAGATGTTCCTAATTTGTCCACTCCTCTGCAAAGCAAATAAAACATTAAATGGCCTAGAGTATCATCAGTACACACAATGTAAACAGTAATAGCTTGCAGCATGGTGAAGTTTCAATGCTGACACGTTGTGATGTACTTCATGTTTTCAAGAAAAAGCTAAAGACAATTCAATCTGAAGATCCTTTATTCTGCAGTGGTGACACAGGGGACACAGACAGACACTGCAGAACACCCCCACAATGGAAGGGTCATCCAGTCATTATACTCCATGAGGTAGGTCGCAGAAGACAAAAGCTAACCATCTTCTGGGGCTTCATCTATTTGAGTGTCTGAGTAACAACCTACTAAAAATGTAACAAATTGGTAAAACAATGGAGCATGCCTGGGTCAGAAAAATTCTCAGCCTTTTCAAAATAAAGTAACACATAGATCATTTGAAGACATCCTTATCCTTCACTGGTTCTAAATCTTTGTGACTTTCAAGACACAAAGCCTTTCATGTCCACAAACAGCAAGGCTGGCAGTTTTGTATTTCAACTTTAAACAAAAAGTGTTTTTCCATGAGAAATGGAATAAACAAATGAATCCTGGTTTCTAACATCGCTATCCTACAACATCCCATCCCTACCACACTACCCTCATAGTAGTTCCCATTCCCTCTTCAATAATAATATGCTCAGTTGCTTTTCACAATGCTTCATTAACATCCTCACTGCCTTTCACAACGCTGATAGCATACTACCACAATACTCCAAGTCCCTCATATCCTCTCTACCCCATCCCTACTTCAAGTTCGCTTACTACACAGCACCACTGTCTTCCCTCATACTCATGATCACAGCTTTACATATTACTTATTTGCTGGGAAAAAGCCAGCATGTCCTATGGCTAGTTCCAAACTACACCTCTGCCACTGGCCACCTAGCAGGTTAACCAAGCAGCTGTTGAGCTTACATTGCTCATTTTACCAGTAGAGACACCACTCTGCATTTCTCTCCTCAGCTGACAATTCTGATAAAACTTGTAGGAAGTAAGTTTCTTTGAGACCCATGCTATTAAATGTAGTTAAACAAGTAAACAGGTTTAAGTTAAGGGTTGACAAGACAGACTGCAATGTAAGTTTTGCTTCATTTGGAAACCTCAGCCTAAACAGCCCTAGTATCCCTTACTGCTACATAGAGGTCTGTTTCACACAACTTAGAAGTACACCAAGAGCTACTCAACTATCAGTATTTCTTCTGAAACTTAAGCAGTTCTACTGTCAGACATAGTGAACTTGTCAGTATGCGAGTACCTTCAGTCACATCAAGTTTTCTATTCACTGCAGTAAGACTATTCAGCAGACAAAATTAAACATCTACATACACTAGGATAAGGTCTGAACCTGACACAAGCCAAAAGACGCAGAAGTTTTTTTAGATCTGGCTTAGTTTTCAAAAAATCTGCATTTCCGTCAATATTCTTTTTTAAAAATCCCCATTCCCTCCCATGTTTTCTACTATGAAAATGTCTCACCCTAAATCATTTAGTTTGTGGTAAGGATGGTTCCTGTCTGTATCACACATAGGTGGCTGGCTGTCACCGTCAGCTGTTCCGGTAAGAGGATGTAAAAGAACCTACAAGAAAGGAAAGAGTTAGTACTTTGCATTAAATATAACTACAGAAGAAGGATATAGAAGTGACTAGCCATTTTTGGAACTGTGTAAAGAAAATGTTACATGTATGCTTTGCTGAAGCTTACTGCCCTTGGAAGAAAGCTGCATTGGTAAAATGGAATAGATACAACTATTTCCAAAACACAGTTCAGTGTTTACAGTAATGTAACAACCTGTGATTAGATGTTAGGCCAAGTGCTCTTTACACCAGACTGTGAGGCCCATCATCTCTCTTCCTACCAGTAACTACTTGAGGCAAGATAGTGAATTAGATCAGGAGTCTGATCTGGGTGAAAAGTAACCTGACAAAACACCTGGCTTTTTCACCCACATGAATTTTTCAGTCTAGCTCAGTGGGGAGGTAGTATGGAAAGCTGTGCAGGCAAACAGGGCTAACAGAGAGGTTCACAGATAAGGATGGGGCTGGTAGGAGATGCTGACACTGCTATTAAGAAATGCGTTTCACCCTTTCATTTTAGTACAGTGACTAGCACAACGTGTAGAAGTCTTCTTGTACTTCTCTACTACCAATAGAAATAAAGGTCTTGTTTTACTTCTTTCTGAATAGGAATCCTAAATTTTGCAGGAAAATATCTATTCTAAATAGTCAAAACAGGACACCTTAATTCTCTGCTAAAATCTAACTGTATCAGTTTAAAAACAAAAAAATGTTATCCCACTCCCATAAGCATAAATGTGGAGTCACAGGCACTGGTTCAACCAGAATTATTAATGAAAACAGTAATCCTAAGAGTAAATAGAAATATTTATTCTCCTGAAAAAGGAGACTGAAGAAACAGATGCACAGAAACTATGTAAACAAGAAGGCAGTGTGAGCTTGGTAGGTTTGACTGGGGAATATGTCTCATCTTTGACAGAACAAGGTACCATTCCTGCCAGATACACTGTGAAGTGATTTTACAGTGGCTTAGGCATTAAGGGAAAGAACAACTAAGTATAAGGATAGTATGTTCGAACTTGGACAGTACTGAGTCTCTTCTGCTCTAATTGATTTTTCTGAGAATTATAGACTATGAAATTCAGTAACTAGTGTGACATGCCCATAATCTCACCAATGCTGAGGCTATAAATAACATATAAAGAATATAGATATTTAATGAATTTAAGGAACCAGCTGTCGTTATTTATTTAAAAAGGGAAACCAAAATACATTATATATAAAATGAAATCTATTTTTAATCAAATATAACAATTTAAATTACTTGATACCTGATACTATGTGATATTTACTTGTATATTGGTCTTTTGCAGCAAACTGGGACTCAGCATAAAAATATTCTCAGACTTATTTTCTTCAATATGCGTAGGATGCACTACGCTAAGGAAAAACTCCTCTGTTCCTGTAAAAACCCAAGGAACAACCATTAAAATTCCAAATAAAGTCAGTTTTTATTCCTCACAACATGAAACAGACTAGTGTATTCTGAATTACTACAATATAATCCAAAACGAAAGAATAAAAAAGATTAATCATTATTACAGAATAATTAATGCTTACCGTTTTAGGGTAAGAAGTATCTCTTATGCCAAATGCTGTATATGGAGATTAAATAGCATATTGCCTAAGTAAATTCCATAATGGACAGTTAAGACAGTTATAGCACAGGACAGTATTATCCTTACTTTCTTTAACAGACAGATGTATACAGTCTGTGCTTGTCATTACCCACGGGAGATGATCAGTAGCAGAATCCCGCAGCCAAGAACTGAAAGCAGATTTAACATCATCTTCATGTATATCTTTATGCTAAACAGGAAAAAAGAAAGAGGGAAATTATGCAAACCAAGGTGTTAGTAAGTAAAACGGTTTTCTTCCTACGCACAAGGCATTTGTTTCTCTTATGGTAGCAGAGAGATGGAAGAAGATATAACAGTTTTATTTAGACAGAAAGTAACATTTTGCCAACAAACACCATTTCTATCAACTGCTCTATGGAAAGCATCTGTCTAGCCCTTGCTGCAGCAACAGCTGAATCTTCCACGACCTCTACAGTTTTTATCTTTGGAACACTGATGTGAGGGCAAGGAAAAGCTTTTATTCTTCTTTTACTTATCTGAATTGCCAGATCCAAGAGCACTACTCAGGTTTGAAAAAGCACCCAAGATAAGCACCAGTATTGACCTGTCACTTAGTTTGGGTGCTCGCTACATCCCTCTCTTCTCTGCGTACTCTGCTTCCTACACAAAGAAGCCTGGGCTCAATTAGATCAGGGGTACCACCACCAAACTTCAACAAGCACGCAAAGAGGTCAAACAACTTACCCCAGATCACCTAGACAAATTGAATAGTTAAAGAAATTGAGTCTACATCACATATACCTTGGCTGAGTTCCTAATCACAGAAGCATAATTCTTGTCCAAAAAAGGGGGAATCAACCGAGATTGTGGAAGCAGTGTTCAGAAATAAAAATTAAAGTTACTGTCATATTTCTTACTGTCTTTGTCTGGTTTGTTCCAATAACTAAAAAAACCTCAACTGAATTAGAAAGGGAGAAATCTGTATTTAAAACATGTAAAAGCACACAGAACTACTTTCTACTGTGGCATACTGAAAGGCACAGACTCCCCTGGATTATGGAAAAGGAGAAGACGACTTCTTTCCCACATTGTACAATTTTAGTAAATTACTGACAGAATGCTCTTAACATAAAAAAAAAAAAAAAAAAAAAAAAAAAGCATTCAACCCTTCCTCTGTAGGTAAGAAACTAGAGTACTGGGGATAAAGAACAAACCATACATAAGCTCTGCCATGACATGAAGTGCTGTATTTAAAGTTTTGAGGGGCAGCTAACATGGGGCACAATCAGTCCAGTGTCGCACAGAAACAGGCATATGGTATGTCATAAAGAAATACGTCATTCCAAAGCTCATCTGACAAACCGAGAACTGGTACAAAATATGTTCTTACTGTCACAGATCCTCACTCAGAAGACTGGATATGTCTCACTTACAGAAAAACAGAGGGGTTCAATGATATAACTCTTGAAAATTAAATCTTTAGCATATAGGGAAAAAAAGATCAGCATTAGAAGGAACTAAAAACCTAAACAGCACATAAAAAATTGTAAAAATTTTACTGCAGTTGTCTGTCTTAGGAAATCCACTGGGCACTGCAATGTTTGAAGAGTATAAGCATGTCTTCAGAACACTTGAAACAGGTATTTCCTCTAATGATTATTTCTTGGTTTTGTTTTTATAGTACTAAAACTTAAAATTTGCTATGTTGGAACCAGTATTAACGTACTGCAGATGAAGGCCTGATGCAAAATTATTATTGATTATTGTTGCTATTTTGAGGGAAATTTTTTAGGTTTGAGATCTAATTAAACACAAAATGCATCTTTTCCCTACCAATACCATTTCTTCTTCATGACGTCAACATAATTTTTAATAAGGAAGACATCAGAAGTTTTCACAATTTGAGAAATAATGGAAGACCCTATGATTTAAAAGGTACTATACGGCATTCCTCTAATAGCTTCGGGGAACTAGGAGTTAAAATTCAGAAGTTCTATTTCCTCCACCCTCTGTAACCTCTGCCAGATCCTTTAAATAAGAAATTGCTACAGATAACATGATAAACTATTTGAAATACTTACCAAGAGCAAAACAAAATTCAAGGGATTGATGTTTGTGGTAGCACTGATCAAAATACAAAATAGTATTACTAGATAAGCCTTGTTTAAGTGAGTCGTAACATCTTCTTAATGTAAATGACTTATATAGTAAAAAGAAAAAGCAAGGAATTAATTAAAAATAAATTTCTTTGGAATGGTGTCATACATGACAGACAACTTCCAAATTATCATCTAACAAATGAAGAGAAATAAACATTGAAGAAAGCCCAGCCTTGACTAAAGCAACATTAGCACTTTTCTAATATAAGAACAAATACATGACCAAGAATATCAACTCACTAAGTTCTGTTTGGGTTGCAGTCTAAGAGATACGGGAATTTTAGGAACAGATTCAACTGACTTAATTCGGACTGTTGAATGTATTTCAATACGTAGTTTTTTTCTCAGACCATCTGGAATCTGAAATATTTAAAATAAAAGCAAAGAAAAATGAAGTATCAGAAAGTAAAATAGTTGTAACATTGCCTATATAGCAAAACATCAGTTTCTTTGTCACTAACAGAACCTCTACATTTGATCATTGATCTGTTTATTCATTATGTAATCTGCAAGAGAATTAAGAAGGAAACCATAAAATGGGTGGTGGCATCTAAATTATGTTCTCTCCTGCACATTTCTAATTGCCTTTTATCCTATATGTGAAAGTGCTCACTATAGCTGACCACCTACTAACTTCCTTAAATAAAACCCAAAAGTTGAAAAAGAATTAGGAGGAATTCTTAGAACATTGTAAGAATGCTTTTAGTATAGGATAAAAACAAAACCTCTACTTTTTATTTGCTGATTAAAATTAATTTTACACGGGCAGGTAAAGATAAATAGGCTATTATACAGATCAGAAGTAAGTGCCTCTGCAGCACAGAGGGAAAAAATCCAGACTCCCTAAATCGTACTAGTCAGTTTGCCCTTTTAAAAAGGAAACTACTTTTCAAATATTCTACATTATTTTAAATGTATATCCAAATTGAAAACAATTCATAAATGCCTGTTAAGTCCAAAAGACTTTATGGTTGTTGGCATTTGGAAAATTATGTCTTTTAAAAGATTTAGTGGTAAAGACCACTGCCAGCTCTTGGTCTCACTCTCAATTAAAAAAATAAAGAGAACGGTGAGTTGTGTAATGATTTGGAGTGCATTTTATCTATTTTTGTTGATCCCACATGTGCTTCCAGGAAAGAAAGAACATAAGCAGGCTGTAGTTCTATCAGAACAAGCTGAAATGTCAGTGTCTGCACACCAGGACTTGTGGCACCTTACAAAATAGTATATAAAACCTGAAATAGTTTAAATTATATAAAAGCTAGTTATTTGACATTATGGTTTTAAAGATTTATTTTAAAGAGTATATAAAAGCACTTGCAAACATCACGTAGCACTAGGATATGTGATCCCATTACTTTACAGTCTGATGACACCTAAAGTCAAAAGCACATTTTAAAGTGGTAACTGATGAAAACAATCTCATTATGCAGTAGTGAATGTACATAAATTGATACTTTCACATTCTTATTAATATAATGGCTATACCAACAGATTTTGAAGCAAGTATAAATTCCCTACAGAAACACTGAAGAATTTTCCTCATTTGGTGAAAAAATGCTAAGGGTGCAGAAACCCAGAGGACACCATACATCTTGAAGGATGATGGTAATATAGTCCAGCATGAGATGGCTTAGCAAAGCACAGCTCTAGTAAATATTATTTGATTCTAGTATACTCTACTTGAGAGCTTAAAACAAAGTCTATATCCCAAAACTGCATGATAATTAGCCAGCTCTACAATTATCTAATAGAAAATATTATCCAATAAAAAGCCCAAAAGATAGCGTGCTCAAACTGACCCAAACTCTTCCAACATGTAGGGCTTCCCCACTGTGGCCATACTCTATGACACTCTTTAGGTCTTCAAATCCATTCCAAATGATTTGAACAACAGATCCCTCACTGGATGCTTGACTGCTATTAGAATTAGAATTATTTTTGTCTTGCGTACTAGTCAAATGCTTTTGCTTTTCAAATGGCAGATTTTGCTTTGCTTCTTGATGACGCTGTCTTGGGGAAAGCAGCTCATTAATTTTCCCATAAGATACTACAGGATTTGGATCCAAATCAATAAATTCTAAATTCCAAGGAAAAACATGAATGGCATTGCATTTCAGAAATGCATGACTGGCAGATGCATTCTGTACGCTGGGAGGCTGAGACTGACATACTCTAAAAATGGAATCCATGTGAATTAAGTTCAGCAGCTTGTCTTTGAAGGTGCTCACTTCATCTTTATCACACAAAGTCTTTTGTTTCTGCTCAGATGTGTGAGAGAAAATGCTCCCTATGAGATTCCATATATTTGGGAGAACATTTGAGCCAAACGTTACATCTGCACCAGCCTTACTCTGTTCAAGGACTCCTGGCTTTAAGTAAGGTTGTTTGGCAAAAGGATCCTTTACTGTTTCTTCTTGCTCCATGTTATTTTTCACAAAATTTTTGAGCAAGATGTCACTTTCTGTGGAAGGCGTGCTGGTGATATTTTCCTCAAGTTCACGTGTTTTGGGGCATATCAGAAGCTCCGTGCACGGTTCTAATCTCCCATAGGAGGCTGCTGGCATAAGCGTACCTGCGTGTGAACAAAGCAGGTCAGTGAATGCATCCACTCTTGCAAAACAGCTTACTCAGGGTGCCACAACAGCCTTCACCATTGCTTACCGATTTTGATGTAAACATGAGTGTGCTGTTCAACCCATACAGGAAAGATGGCTTCTGGAAACACTATTCGAATCTGGTCGAGAAGATGTTTTTCAAGAGAGGAAGCGTGCAGTTCCTGGGGAAAAGTGGTATCATTATAAATTACATACCACATACATTTTTAACATTTGTTTGAAGATAAAAATTCTATGTCTTTTTCTAATATACCACTTGAATTACGAAATACAATTAAACCCCACTACATTTAATATTTCCTTAGAGGCTGAAAAGAATGGGGCATTGTGCAAAAAAATGCTTCTGTCTGAATCTGTGTCACCCGTAAGAAAAGGACGTGAACGGTGGGGAGGGTATTATTACCAGAATTTCCCAATCATCTGCTGAGAGTGGTTCCACTTCTACTTGCTGGCAGGAGGAGACGTGGGAACAGGGTTCAAGAAATACCTGGCGAAAGTAACACCATTTCAAAATATTCAACTTCTTATTTTTAAACATAAAAACTCCATCTTCAATTCAACTAGAAAACTGACATCTCCTTCATGATACATTTTCACTGTTTTGAACATACGTCTTCTTAATGACACTAGGTAATTTGTAAGCAGGAGATGGATGTTAAACAGATTGGAAGGGGATTGTATTGGGCACGTTTGGGGACTTCAGCAAACCATGAATGGAAGTGAATGTGAAAAGCATCAAGAGCTTTATCAGCTGATAACAAACAATTAATTTTCAACGCATGACCACATAAACATATCTGAACTTTTTAATTTTTATTTTTAAATGTTCTGGACTTTAGAATGCTGAAAAATTCATTGGGTTGTGCACAAATTTAGATAAAGCAGAAATAGCTGAACAAATGAGGAAAAAGTAAAATACAAAGGTAAAACCAGTTTCTTTATGAATGGTTTCACAGGAAGCAGACCCACTTCCACAGAGCAGTTTTAAGGTCCTGTGTATCAGGAGGAATGATAAAAACTATTGTGGCTTAGGCTTTTCAGAAAGCATTAAACATGTATTTCAAAAGTCAATTTTTTACCAAAGGTTCCACTGGACAGAAAGTAACAATTTTCAAACAATATCATGTAATAGATTTTAAAAAAACCTTAAATTAATTTTTTCTTGATATAAAACTAGTTACCTGTCCTACAAGAGATTAATTTCAGGTCAGTTTTTATAAAAGTAACAATTGATTTTAAATTAATCTAGGTCCTCGGTTTGAAGCAAAAGTTGAGAGAAATAACTTTTCCCCAACATGGTAAAGAGCATATTATTATCAAATACAGAAACATGCAATTCCTGAATCCAAAACAATGACAAAACTACGTAATTATTAATTTATTTGATTGTACAGATTATTATTTCCAGGCAACACTGAGTGAGGTTTTCTTAGGCTTCCTTTGTGAATTGTTCTTCTGTTGAAGGCCATTAGTTGGTAGAATTAAAGAGTAGTTACCTTGCCACTGAACTAGTAAAGTTCTGCAAATAGATACAACATTTTTAGAGAGAATATGCTAAAAAAGTAAACAAGGTAAGATAATACACTGCTTTGAGCCACACTTTGATGTCTTCTATTTTGCTGAATAAAATTTTCCGAATGAGAGAATAGACATATATGAATATATTACACAATAATGTGTGGCGTAATACTTTTCTATTCTAGTTTGTTTAAATCTCTACCTATTTATATAAAAAGAAACAACCCTTGGATGTTGAGATTTTAATAGTCCCATGTCAGAAAACTCTGCCTGCCTCTTGGGGACCTCTTCAACTTCTGTCCAGTGGAATAATCGTTTACAAGAAGTTTAACACAGAGTCCAAGAGTAAGAGGCTAATTTAAATACACATTCAGAGAGGACACATGGGCACATATGGCGAAGGGAGAAAAAAAGGAATGAAAGTTTAAACCCAAAATAAGTCAAACAAGAAGAAATATGCAGTAAGTTATCAATTACCTTAAAACAATACGAACTCAGGGTAAATATTCCCAAGAGATAATTCCTAAATTGTTTAATTGCTTAAAAGGGAATTTTTCTAAAATTAATGGCACTGTAGATGGCGGCTCTAATGCTACAAAGACCTACCTACAAGCCTATCATAACATTATTTATGAGCAGATATAAATGAAGTAACTGTCTAAATATATGAAACGAGAAGGTCATAGGCTAATTTGTAAATTACTACCTTTTCAGGTATCTTGCAATATACTCTTTATTTAAATAAGAAAAAAAGGCTGTATTTCAAACCTGTTCTCCATCTGTAATGCCAAGTTTCTCTGCTAACTGTCTGTTAATCTCTGCAATATTTTCACCCTTGTGACCTCGATGCCTGATTTCCATCCAGCTCAAAAATACAGGTTGATGACCACAGAATACTTTCACAGCTTGGCCCTATGAGTTTCAAAGAAATGAAATAAATTAACATCAAACAAGCTAAATAAGATGACTATTAGTCAACCTAAACTGTATTTGATTAGAGAAACCAAAGGAATTGAAAATATTTTCTAGATTTTCCAAGCCCTATTTTAATTAATATTCCCTAACAATAACTTGCAGCATTTATAACATGTTAGTAAAGGGTGTTTCTATTAGCAATGACAGATTTTTTTTAAATTCTGGCAGACTGTCCAACTTCTTATTAACCACAACCTCCTTCAAAATTGTCTTCATATTACCTATTTGCACAGCTCTCAACACAGAAGTACATGTTGGTTTCAACTGTTAAACAGCTTTTAAATTTTATGGACTATTTTTAAGTAAGGAAAATAATTCCTTTTCCCTTCTTCAGTACTATAGTCTACCAAACAAATATCTTACAGAAATGTGTACCTATGCTTTTCTATTTCCCAGCTGAGGAAAAAACATAAGCATATGCTTAAACATGCATTGTAACATTCGCATGGACTCCCAAGAGTGCTTTCAGGAGCATGGGAGTATTTAAAGTAAGTCAATCAGAAACTCAGATCAAAATGATTTTATCATTCTGTTACAGAACCGCTCACCTATTTTGATTCCAAACTGAAGAATCTTAATATGTTGTCAGTTTCCATACAAAGAGACTATACTCTACATTGTATCACTCAACTAAATTACTATTTTAATGAAAACCTAGTGACCACAATAATATCCGCTGTGGATGCTCGACAGATTTACTTGTTAACATAGTGATGTTTTCTGTTTCGTTCTCAAATGTATCCTAATAATTTAAAATATTTGACATTTTGTGAACTCAAAACGTTTTCAGAGAATATCCACAATGGTTCCAAGATCCCTTTATCAAATGTAATATTTAATTTACAGGACTTCACGTATTCACACAGATAGTCTGTCCCAGAGCGTCTTAACCTTCACACAATGTTGAGTTTCGTAGACCATTTGATCACCCACTTATCTAATACCTTTGCAATTAGATTTAGCTTTTGATTCCATTTAATTTTTTTTATTTACTCAGTGTAATCTATTAATATAATTATTTATCCTGCTTTTAACATTTTTATTCAAGAGTTTGCATTTAATATGCTGTATCTATCAAGATTTTTGAGATCACGTATCTTCAGTAAAAGCAGGAGCCTGCCATAACCAACTGTGTCCAGAATGAGACTGCAAGACTTCAAACCAATTAGACTCCTTTTTCCTCTTCTCTTGCCAGCAAATTTCTAAAACATCTAGAAACCATAGCAGAAATTAAGCTAACATTTATACCAGATTTCTTGCAACACCACCAACCTCCTGCTACTACCCCAAAGGAAAAAGAGCAGGTTTATACAAGTCTAGATAGATGATTTTGCTGTTGAGAAATGTCCCTTTTGGCCTTGGGAAATTAGCAGATTGCACACGCTGGGTGAGGCCGGCCTGGCTGAGTGGGGCTTTGCCAGGACTGTGGCTGCCATCTTCACTGATGAGCTTCGCTCCCATCTTCTCCTCTTCACCTGGTCGGTTTTGCCATTTTTCATCCTGCCCATTCTGCTAGATCCGTAATTCTTGTGTTCATCGCACAAGGGATGCAAGCAGGCTTTGCTCTTGTTTTCATGTGTGCAATGTTATTTAAAATCTCAGCTGCGCTTCCTGCAGCTGAGCCATGTACTTAACAGGGCTCTGCATGACAGGAGTCCCTTTCAATTAAGGAATATCTAGTGAAAGATTTATGGTATGCCAAGAATGACGATTCTGCCTGCATTTACCACCTTACCTCCTACCTGAAAAATTAATTTATGCATTATTCGGTTAATGCTGGTGAATTACTGCGGAAATTGGTATAAAATACATAGTACTGAGACACCGACGCCAAGAGCCCCAGACTGCGTTGGGAGATACGCTCCCACCTTTTCCGCGTTTTACTACGAAGGACGGTGACATCCCCGAGCCCGCCCCCCCCTCGCCCCCGGCGGCGCCGCACCTGCGGGGTCGCCCGGGCCCCGCCGCAGGGGCAAGGGGCGGGGCTCCCCGATGCCACGGCCACAAACCAGCTGCGTGTGTATGTGTGTGTTTGTGTGTGTCCCCCAAGGGAAGGGGGACGCTCGCGCGCTCTGTCGCCATCGCGACACCGCAGCCGGTGGTGGGGAGGGCTGAGGCGGGGAAGGAGAGAGGGAGGGAGAAGGAGGAGGGCGGCTCTTCGTGTCACTATAGCAACGGGATGCCGGGGGGGGGGGGGGAACGACGACGGTGCTATCCCATAATCCTCTCTGGCTAGGGCGTCCCTCCGCCCAAGCCCCGAGCGGAACCGACCCGGTACCTGCTGCAGGCGGAGGTGGGAGGCCAGCTCGGGAGGCAAATGCAGGAAGCAGTCCCGGGTCCCGCTCAGGACGACCGTCACCGCGGCGGCTCCAGCTGCCCCTCCGCCGGGATTGCCGCTGCCCCACATGCCGGCGGCCGGCCGCGCCCCGCAGCCCGGCTCCACGGCGCGCCCGCTCCGCCCGAGCAGGGAGCTGCCTACTCGGAGGCGGGCGAGCGGGCCAGGCCTTCCCGAAATTCCCCGGTGTCCCCCCTGCCGCCCCCCAGGCAATGGTACGGCCCTCTGCCGGCCAATGCGGGCGCGGCCTGAACCCGTTCCCCGCCCCCGATTGGCTTCTCCATCGAGGGCTTCGGCTCTTTCTGCTTGGCCTGGCGACACCGTCGGTTTCCGCCTCGCTGGGAGCCAATGGCGGTTCTGTCCGTGGCCCGATTGGCTGTTCTCTCGGCGAGCAGCTCGCGCTGCCTGCGCGGGGCGCAGTGGGTGATGGGAAGATGGCGGCCGCCAGCGGCAGCGGGTTGGGCGATGCCTACAAGCACCACGCGCAGCTGGAGGTCTGCGACTCGCGCGCCAAGTACCGGGAGGGGCGGAGGCCGCGCGCCGTGAAGGTGGGTCCGGCCTGGGCCTTTCGCGGGTCGCGGCCCGCCTCAGGGCCGCCTCGGTCTCGGTCCCACAGCGCCGCGTCCTCAGCCGGCCGGGGCTGCTGGCTGAGGGTTCTCGGAGGCGGGCAGGGAGCTCACCCGCCGGGTTCCCTGCGCTCCTCCGGCTGCAGCCGCGCCGCCGTCTGGTCGCCTTTGTTAGGGCTTGTCCCCCGCCGGGACGTTCTTCGGTTCTTCCCCTGCCGGGGCGCGGGCTCGGGCGGGCAGCAGACACCGATGGAGGGGTTGGAGTTGGGTCCGGTAAACGAATAACTCCCGCACTGCGTTTTCTAAATGTACCGCTGCGCAGTGCGTGTGGCACAAGCAGGCTAGTTCTGCGCAAAACCGAAGGCGAGGAGCAGCGCAAGGAAACTGGCGGAGCTGAGCGGTGTTCGCCACCGCGCCGCCGAACCCGGCAGGGCTCGCCTGGGCAGGGCCTGGGCTCCGGTACCCGACAGCTCGGGGCGAGGGGAAGGGCAGGCGGCGCAGCCTGGGCCTCGCCTGCTCCGTACCAGGAACCTCGCGTTACAGCAGCAGAAACGCTGCATTTGCCTTTGGCGTGTTTCATGAACGTACGGTGCGCTGTAATGGCACCGTCTGGGGCAGACTCGAGGCAGAGCAGGTAGGAGTAACCTGCTGTCACAGGAACAACTTGCATGACCTATTATATTTGTGGAGACTACTTTTTGCGCTGGCAGTTTGAGAGCTGGTTTCCTAAATGGTTACCTCTTTGTTCTGCATTTGCTGTTTCTTGAAAAAGGTGTAGCTCATGCGGTCTAAATGTTGGGGTTTTTAAAATTCAGAATTAACTTCGTTTGATCTTATGGCTTAGCTGTTGTTTGCAGTGAGTTGTCACGGAACTTTCCTCATACTCTGCGTTACACGACAGTCATTAGCAAAGCAGAGGAGAGCGGTTGGTTTGCTTTTTAACCTGCTGGGGGAAGATCTTGTTTTTCTCAGCACCTTACTTGTATAGGTCTGTCTTAAACACACAGGGTTTGGTCACCATAGTGAGAAGACAGCTTTGCAGAGACATGATCTGCCCCAAGGAATCCTGGTACTTTTTTTTTCCCTTCCTGTTTTTTACCTGCGTGATGTTTCTGCCTGTGAACAAGACCAGTTTTTCACCGTTTTTGTCTCTTATTTTGGTAGTGCCTCATATTAACTGGTTACTAGTCCGTTTTGTAAGGAAGTTGGCCAGAGACTTGGAGCTTTTACTTGGCAAATGGTAGCACGCTAACCTGGTGTAGAAGAGTCAGCTCTAATTTGTGTTCTACTTTGAGTAAGGAGCTTGAGTTCCATTCTCACTCAGTGATGAAGGTGTCCCAGATAAGTGTGGACTTACTGCTCCTGAAAGAGTCCAAAGTCAAAATAAGAGCACAGATGGATTTTCAGCATCCTGAGGATTTGAGGAACCATAAAAACCAGAGAAAATTCCTTATGTTTGCAGTAAAGCAAGAATGTGAACATTTTAGAATATTCTTTTTTTTTTTTTCCAGGTTTATACTATCAACTTGGAATCTCGTTATTTGCTAATACAAGGAGTTCCTGCATTAGGTGTTATGAAGGAATTAGTTGAACAATTTGCATTATATGGTGCCATTGAAGAGTATCATGCTCTAGATGAATATCCAGCAGAGCAATTTACTGAAGTTTATCTTCTAAAATTCCAGAAACTGCAATGTGCAAGGTATCGGACAGGGCAGTATCTGCCTCTTCTTGTCTTAATCTTTTACAGCTTCTTTATATACAATCTGTTGAGATTCTAGAGACTTGAAGTGAAATCCTCAGTTTTGCCAATACAATTTAATTTCCTTCAGGGTGGCCAAGAAAAAAATGGATGAACGAAGTTTCTTTGGTAGTTTGCTGCATGTGTGCTACGCTCCTGAATTTGAAACAGTCCAAGAAACCAGGGAGAAGCTGCAGGACAGAAGAAAGTATATTGCAAAAACAACAAATCAAAGAGGTTTGTAATTAAATTTCCTATAGAATGTTAACAGCTCACTTCAGGGGTGAGTGGGGTTTTGGCTGAAGTGCCTGTTAAAGAAAATGCTTTTTATCTACTTGTTTTGAAGATGCTTTTTAAGTATGCTTGCAGCAGAAGGGAGACATCTTTCAATATTTAGAGGGCTGGATCTTTTTCAGAGCAACTTTTTATTTTTGGTTAAGACTAATATAAATGCTTAAGCTTCACTAACAAAGTATTTCCTTCTCTTTTTGTTTTCTTTTCAAAATGTTATCAGAAATTTTTAAGCACTGGCAGAAAATTTGGGATTATCTTTTCACCCTTGTTCCAGTTTATTCAGGCATGCCCACAGGGAGAGTTTTGTAAAAGTAACTACACCAGAACCTTCCACAAAAAATTTCTCCAGCCTACACTGGAGGGATGCTAAGAATGGACTGGGTTTACAAAGGCTACTGTACTGCAGGGATCCCAGGCAGCACTGAAGGCTGGGCAAGTGGAGAAATAAGGAAATTGCTCAGCACAGGCTTCTCTTTCCTTGTGCTTATGTACTTTGATATCATTATTCATTGCATGAGGATGTTTAAAGGGAGTAAAATAACGTGATCTTTAACATGATTTTTTCAGCATTGCACGGCAGCCTGTCCTTCTTGAAATAATAGCTAGTGGTAAAAATAATTGATTTGCAACATTAGAAACATTTTCCTCGTGTTCTCCAAACTGCTGAAATACTTCTGCTTAGGCATTTCTCGCAAACCACCAGAGGGACTAAGCTGAAAAACTTTAGTTTGAAAGGTGCCACTTAGGAAAAAAGAAATCACAGAAAGGTGGCTGGGAATACAGTATTGCTTCTGTAATCATATTACATGGTTTGTTTTCTTATGTGTTAGAACTAATAATGACATAAAATAGTGAAGCTACTTTTTTGTTGTTTTAAAGATTGCTTTTTGTTACGGAAAGGAGAGGGGCCTAAGAAGACAGTCTCAAAGAACTCCAAGCATGAGTGTCCATGGAGTATGTCAGGATCATGTGCAGCCAGTAACTGGGATCCATCCCACTTTACAAGTTCTCACGGGGTATCTCACAACATAGGGCATCCATCTGGGAATCATCAGCAGAGCCCACTGACACTTCCCCATGGTAACAGTTGTGGTGAAACTTCTGGGTACTTTGGTCAAAACACACTCCTAACTCCCAGTGTACATCTGGGAGGACATACTCCACCAGCTAACTTAATGCGGCGAAGAACGGCTCCGATTGATAATGGAGTTGACCGGTTTATGCCTCGTACAACTCACCTCCAAGAACGTAAGAGGAAGAGAGAAGAAGGTAACAAGTTTTCTCTCATTGGAACAAGTGTGGACAATACAGAAGTCATTATTGGTCCCCAGCTACCAGAAATACCTAAAGTGGATATGGATGACGATTCATTGAATGCTTCAGCTGCGTTAATTCGAAATAAACTAAAAGAGGTATGGATTATGAAAGTTCTGATATTTTCATTTTCAAACATACATATTTTGTGCTTGCTATCCATAAAAACAGAGATCCTAAGATAACTGAATTCAACACTTACTCAGCATTATTAGTTTTTCCCTCTTAAAGCTAGTTGTTACTATTCAGCTCTTCCATAATGCAGAACATTGCAGGTCATTCTACTCCAAATCTCTTACACCACACTTGAGAAAGTATAAATGTGTGTGATCCTAAATGATTTTTAGTAAACTACACTTTTTCCACGTGGAAGAGCAAGATAACTTTGGAGGTAGTCCTGCTGACTACTCCAGTGTGGTACTTGTATCTGGTTTCTGATTGAAAGGGAGGGGGAAAAAAAAGTCCGAGTTCAATGTAGTTTTGCTACAGCACTTCTTATGGCATTGTAAGATGTACAGAACCACACATTATATGCTGAGAAGCATGTCTTAAGCTATATAACTTCTTACGCAAGGTATTAATTAGCAGGTCAAACACTTCTGATACAACTTTCTATTTAAATTAAAATACGAAAAAGCTCCCTTGACTATGACTAACTAGACTGATTTGAAAGAGGTTATCTCCAGTCAAATTGATAAATAAGCACCTCTTACATTAAATAAATTTCTAAAATATGTGATAGTTTTGCTTTCCCTTCCCTTTCTGAAATACCTGAGTTTAAAAAGTGTAAACCTTACTTTGAAAACACCTCTGGTAGGGAGAGGAGTGATACAGATATTGTAATACTCTATATCATTTGAGTATCTGAAATAATTTTGTGGTTAAAATACAGAAGTGATACGGTTAACGCTTAGAAGTTTCATCTCTCTTGTGCATAATGCTGCTTTTGCTGTTATTTTTTCCCCTTTTCTGCAAGAAAATTCACTACAAGTGTGATTATAGTAATATATCCCTCCTAATACTCAAATTTTGGAGACATGGCATTAAAAAAAACTGGCTACAGTTTACTAAGAAATTTTTTTTTTTCCTAATTTAGGTAGCAGATTCTGTTTCAAGAACATCTGTGGAAAACCCAGAATGCAGCTCAGCCAAACCACCCGTAAAGCAGAGAAGAAGAATATAGATACTGCTGGCAGCATCTTCCAACGGTCCCTTTTTAAAGGATATAGTTTAAAATTGTTATTTTTTTAATGTAAAAAATGAAACTATTTTATACTGTATTTCCAGGCCATTCCCTGTTAAAAATTGTATCAATTTGTTTCTTGGAATGAACAATACTACATTGTGGTTACAATCTTCTCCTGTGTACCTCATACGATAACATATTTCATAACTCATTGAAGAACTGTATTTAGGTAAAGTAATAGAAGTAAATATTTATTCAGTAGCTTTCACAGTAAAGGAATACTGAAACTTAGTAATAGTTTCAGATTGCTCCTATTTTTACTATACCATGAAGAATGGTGAAGAGAAAGTCTCTTAGAACAGTATTCCACTTGGAGTTACAGTTTACGGGCGTCCTGGAAAGTTTTCTGCTCAAATGCCATACTGCTCTGTTTCAAAAAAAAAAAAAAAAAAAAAAATCAGTTAAAGGATTTAAATTGAATTGAAGAAGATGCAAAACTGAAACATGTAAGCAGGGACACTTAAGCTACCTCTTTCTTTTTTAGCTTAGAAAAGATAAATTCTATAGCATTAATGATGTCATCACTGAGAGACCAGGCAGAACATTCAAAGTTGTAAATGAAGAGGAAATTCAGATTGTTAAGTGCTCAGCAGTGCTAATGTGTAAGGAATGATCTGGCACAGAGGGTAAGGCAGCCCAGCTGCAGAGTGAGTTAAAATGTCTGGAAGCAGGAATACAGGAGACTGAGATGACAGTGTAAAGGCCTGAAATTTCCCTTGGTGATGTGATAAATACCCACAGCATCGTGTTCTAACAGTCCTGGAGTGGGAAGTGCTCATGGGCCACCTTTGGGCAGCAGAACTGGTGCTGGGGCAGGGGGTGAACCCAGCACTGGAATTGGGTGCCCCACACTGATGCTCCCAGGGTTGGTGCTGGTGCAAGCATATGTAAAGAATCAGCTCATGGCACATCTCTGCCAGCTCCTTGTTGAAAAGCTTATGGTGGTAGGACTCTGTCCAATACATTATTTGTTACATTTAAAAAAAAAAAATACAAATTAGTGTTTGTGTTGGGGGTACAATTAAAATTCCCCAACATAACCCCACTGGGAAATTCAGTAAATTATGAAGTTTTCTTCACGCAAAGCTCATAGCTGAAATTTATTTATTGCTTTTAGGACTTGAAAGGACATGTAAATAAGAGTTCTCTTTTTAGCAGTGAAACTAGAGACCTAGTAAAAAGGCAGCAGTTGGGTACAGAACAGGGGACACAATACTGTAAGCAAGAAACAAGCCCAGTTTTCCACCTCTTGCCATGATTAGCCTGAATTGTGCATCTGCTTTATCACCAACACGGACAGAAAATGTCTTTTTTTCTGTGCTGATTAGTGAACGTAATTTTCAGAAACTTTTTTAAGCCTTTTCACTGCTGTAAAAAACAAAGTATGCACTTACCTGGGTTTTCCCAAACCCTTGAAAGTCTTTTGACAGCCTGCCAGAAGTCTGGCATTTTGGAAACTGCTGTTTTACAGCTGACGTGATGTTATCATGCAATCATGGCTGCCAGACTCCTCCCTCCTGTACTCCTGCCCCCCAGGTAAGTGAGCTGGCAGGAAGTGTAGGTTTCCAGCAAATGAAAGCTTGCCATGTTGTCAGCAGCCTTAGCTTTTGTTTCTAGGAATTACTGCATGTATTTCAGAATTTTTTTTTCCATCTCTATGAAGGCACAACTTTCAGTATTTACAAATGACACACAGTTCAAATAAAATAATGTGCATTAGATTAGGAAAAAAAATATTCTTTATTATAGAGCAGAAGCACTCTCCACAGTTGAACTTAATGCTGAGAAAATGAGCATGTTCTAAATTACCATCTTCCCCCCAAAAAATTGAATTAGGTGTATTGCTAATAAATAAAGCCCAGTTAGATGTAATTAAAAACCAGCAGTGTCACACTCTGAGATGAAGAACAGTCTCAAGGTATTTTTTCCAGAAAGTTACCAGCCTCTCCTGAAAGAGGCTGTAACTGAGGTGATGGCAGCGTTGCCATCAGTTGCCAGTGGCACTGAAGAAAAAAAAAAAAAAGTTGTATTCCTAGACAGCTTTCAGATAAACAATTTGAGAGAATGGTCTCATTTTCTTAGTCCGAGAAGGTTCTCACTGAGGATCATTCATTATATTGCTGCCCTGGGACAGACAAACAGAGCAGAAACTGTGTTCTTACATCCTCTGGTACCAGTGTTTGACTGTGTAAGGAAACATCAGTGCTGTGAAAGGCAGCTGTGAACTCAGTGTATGTGTATCACAACTGAAGCATTTCTCAGTTGGCACCAGCAGGCCCCATGTAATGACAGTTAATACCATATTACATACATCTTGTTTACCAACACTACAGGAAGTACTGCACTTTCTTTTTAAACTCAAGGATGTACCTTTATGTCTGGCAAACATGGTCCAAAGGCTTCTAAGAGAAGAATTTCATCTCTGACTGCTTTTTCAAAGTCCGTAAAAGAAAGCTTGCCGTCATGATCATAGTCCTACAAAAGGAAAGGAACTCTTCAGCAAAGGAGGGTTACTTGTAGTAATTGTTTTTTTGTTTAACAGGTGTTTTATTGCCATGGTCTATTTTTAGTGTGATTGTATGCAAGAAATCATTTTCTTTGGGCCATCAGTCTCTGCTCAGACAAGATCTGTAGCATTTGCCTCTACCTGAGGTGTAAAGGGTGAAGCAAGCTCAACTATCTTATATGGCTTTGCTAATAGAATTCCAGAGAAGGCAAAACTTCAATGTGGGAAGAGGCTTAGCTGAGAATTGTACGGACAAATCTCAAGCACACATTTGCACTGAGATACAGTAGAAGTAGGAGAAAATGTTAGGTATATTCTATAGTGTATTTATGTCATGAGTCTACCTACATCCTATTCATGAGGCTGGAAGTACTTCCCCCTAGTGATTTCTACAGTAGGCATACTTCTGCCCTGTCTTTTTCACATACAACACCCAGAAGCATATGGTGCAATACGCTGAAGCCAGCCCACTTCTTTCATACTGCAGAACCTCAGCACATTCCTCTGAGGGTAGGAAAACCATCCTTGTGTTTTCAGTATTTCTGCAACTTGAACACCTCCTGTTTCTACTGATGTTAGCTTCAAACACCAACAAATGCTATGGTGAGCGTAAGTACTTCCTTAAACCACGTAAAATAAAGGCTTTAAGTGAAGATTGATGAGTGGGTATGACCAGTGTTCAAGGCACAGGGCCAAATCAAAATTTTTGAAGATCAAGCCATGGAACCATCAGAGCTGGTTAATGTGCAGGGAGCACAGGTTCTAATGGCTAGAAAAGCAGAGGGCAAGAAGCTGTGTAGACAGAGCATCCTGAACAGGAAAACCTCCCCCTGGATGCTTAAGAGAAACAGAAGTGACTGGGTACCCGCTACCTTTTACACTCCTCAGCACAAAGGAGAGCACAGCATGAGCATGTTCATTACAAATACTTTCACGTATGAAAACAGTATCATGGGACTAGTTACAACACCATTGTACCTACAGGCAGTTGCTCCAAGAGTTAATTTTTCTCTGAGTGATGGACTCCACAGATGCATTTTGGGGTATCTAATAGTTGTTTAGTTATTTGAGATGTGCAGCAATATCCTACTTGGACAACTGCCCAGCAGCCAAATCAGATCTGGACATTTTTCAAACACATATCAGAGCTTTATTAAGTTCCCATGGAAAAGCTGAAACAGGTTTATGTACATGCTTAGTTTATAATATGTTCTTACATATATGAAGATTCATTATGTCTAGGCCATAGTGCTTGTGCTTGGACTAGCACAGGCCACTTATCAACTGCCCAGAACATGAGGGTCTTCACTTTGGACACAACCTGCAAGATAGCTGTGCATGTCGGTGCTCCAAAGATGAACAAATTGCTGAGTCATAGCTTGCTTTCTGCGAGACTACACACAGCGTTCTCAAGAACTAAGGGTAAGATGGATCTTTCAGCTGAGGGTGTGCAGAAGGGGTGGGTTTGAAAAATAGGAAAGATGGGGTTAAAAGGAGTTGGGATTCAAGACCTGGTTTTATGTGAGATTTTTTGAACACCACCATAGGAGGGGAGGTTGTATTTCTTGATTTCATGAAAATGTTGAAACACAGTCCCTGGCTGATCTGGATATCCTAGATTAATCACGTTAAGACAAGTTTTACATTGATAACCTTGAGGTTACTATTGTAATAGAATACATAAATTGGATAAAGACATTTCATTATCAATTGATAAAACACAACTGTACTTAATTATAAAGCCACTGTAGATGCCCAACACTAGAATAAATGCAGGTTACACTTTTGAATTTTCCACATTTGATTGGGCTTTTGTTTTGACTGGGCACGCATAAGTGTGTATGCACACATATACATGCTAGTTTATACATAAAGTTTGTAATAGATTCATATAATAAATGAACAGTTTCATTGAGGATACTGGACTGGGACTCAATAGATGTGGATTATATCTCTGGCTCGGCTTAGGAGACTTGTTTATCTCAAGTACATAACTAAGTCTGTGGCTCAGAATCCAACTGTAAATCACAGTATTTTGTTACCTCATAGGAAAGTTCTAAGTTTCACTTAATGAAGGTTTGAAAGACACTCAAGTTTCACAGTAAGTACTTGCCATTTTCTTCAGTGCTATGTCTACCAAGTCCTTAATTCCCTCATCAGGATCTTCTTCTGATGGTTGTTTGAGAAGGCTGTTTTTCAGCATTTGAAACATTTCTTCTCTTGAAATGTATCCATCACCATTCAGGTCGTAAACCTCAAAACAGTCTTTTTGAAAGATAAACCAATTTAAAGTACATACAAACTATATCACACACCATTAAATATGTCTGTTACATATAGACAGAAGATGAGAATTGTTATGTTGTACAGATTACCTATTGAGCCACATTTACCATATATAATATTTACATATAATTGCTTATTTAGCATTCATAGTTAAAATCTCATTCTGCTCAAACAAAATCTTCAGTTCACAGTAACTTACAGGACTTAACTTCTCTAACATTGTCTACTTAGAATATAAACAAGGTTCTGGTTTAGAAGCCCAATTTCCCATGGTGGGGACCAGCTGTCTATATCAGGACTTTACACCTGCAAAAAACAGCCTCATTATTTCAGAAGCTAGGCTAGAAAAGTAAAGTAAAAGGAAAAATGAGCTGTACTAGCATGGAAAAGACAAGCAAAGTACCCCTTAGTGCAAAGAGAAAATCCCTGTAAGAGTATTTTAAGGATGAGTATGCCTAAATGCTCTTCTAACTGTTTCTACCTTCCCAGAATCAGAAATCTAAAACCATAATAAACTTTACTATCCTTCACAAAACTTACTTAAACAAACAAACCAACCTCTTCAGTTTTGGAACCTAAGAGGGGTTTTCTCCTGATAAAGACTATGTCTACAGTGAAAAAATGTACTGGCATACAGTTACGACAGACAGCACTGTCTATCACTACGCAGTAATATATAGCGCTTACGGCAGGGCTGTGTATTTTACTGCTTGTAGTTGTACTGACATACTGAATTACACCCTGGGCACACATCCTAGTGCTGTGACATCACAGGCTGCCTTCCAGATGAATTTATATAGTGCATTAGGGATTGCTGATGCTGCAACTGGGAACTATGGAAACAGCATGCTGTAATTTTCCTTTTTCCTCACATGCCCTATTTTTTGTGGGTTTTTTTTTTTCTGCTTGATAAAATTCTCGAGTTCTTGCTAAATTTTTTTCTGCCCTATCTTTCTCCATCATTACTGTGGAGGTTCTCATGACCATCTTACAAATAGACTCCATTTTTCCATCTATGCTTCCAAGCTGAAGAACTGCTGGAATTAATGCAGCTGCTGCTGTGTCCCCATTGTGCCAGCAAATTAATGTTGGCACAGGTCTTGGTTGGCTTGAGACTGTGTTATTTAGCCAAAATCACCCTTGAGCTACATCTGTTTCTTTCTAATTTTGTGTGAATACAAAACCAGACATTCCATCCAAACTGTATACTATAGGACAAGCTTAGTTCAAATACTTGTTTTGTAAGCAACAAAATAAGGTGGCAGCTATGATAATGCCAGTTTAGACAGAAAAACGTGTCTCAGAGAAGCTATTTTAGAACTCAGTTTCTTTGCATTAAACTATAGGGAAGAAAATATTCAATTACCAAATACTGTATAAGAGTAACTACTCAATTATAACAAAAGCAATGGGTAATTTAATAGTCATGAATTCAATGATTACTACTAAATACTGGCATACAGATGAATCTTACATTTAATCCTTTCTTCCAGTGTCCCTCGAAGAAATACTGATAAGCCTTCCACCCATTCCACCACACTGATGCAGTTATCATTGTCTCTATCAAAAGTGTGGAACACTGGGAAGTGTATTAGACATGTTTTAAATTTATGTATTAGGGAAACACAAACAAAGGAATATTTTCTTAAATTCAATGAAAATATAAACCCGTATTTTTTCTGAAGATGCTTCTCTGCTTTCACCAAGGTATGATTACCCCTCTTAAAACTTTCTAAGATGTAACAATGAAGAGGATTTTGCCCTTCAGTTTACTGATCTTTCACTCCAGAATCCTGCTGGGATAAAACATATGATCTGTTGCTTTCCTTGACTGAACAGCAGGAAGTACGCTTCCATGCAGATGTAAACCAAATAAACCAATATCCCTAACAGTAAGGCACAGCTGCATACTGAAGATTTTAATTACTAGGTTTTCTCTCAGAAAGTCTCGGAGAAAGGAATCTGCAAAACAATACATAAATATTTTAAATATACAGAAAAATAACCTTCTACCTTTCATGTACCAGAATTTTTTTTCCGTTCCCCTCCTTAAGAAACTTTCCATTTTGCAGCTTCAATATTCATACAGCCTGTAATATAGTACTTCAAATCCAAGATACAATTCAAAGCATCAACTACCTATAATAATCATCAATATTTTAGAATGTTAATTAGTAAGTTGGCTACAGAAACACCTCAACACGCAGAGCCAAGCATTTTGGAACTGGAGTTTTACCCGGTAAAGCGAATTATTAGAGGTCTTGGGGCCGAAACGATCTCAACCTATTCTCAAAATTGGAAAACAGTACTGGAAAACAGTATGTTTGCTTTTGCAAAGTGAAAACATCCCTCGTGTATGTAAACATTAAAATAATTTTAAGAATGTGGCTCTGTAGGGTATCTTCCAAGAAACACTTGACTTGTGGCATAAAATGGCGAAAAAGTTTTATTTTATGGCATTTAAATACCCCTCCTGCTAGAGAACAGGAGAAAGCTGAACCAAGGGGTGGCTCTTGGTAGACTCATGCCTCCTCCACATCCTCTCGACATCTGTACCTCACAGATCATTCATGCGACTTTCACAGCAACTGCAAATGAGGCCCTCGTTATTAATCCGTGCAAACACTATTGTTTTGAAGCAGTTACTTGGCTCATTACTCTTATCTCCCTGTATCGTTTGCCTCGCCCCTTCAGTGCTGTTGACAGCACCTCCATCGCAGAAGTTATCTCCTGTAACCGAATGCCCTTCTGGGACCTCCGAGCCCGAGGCAGAGCTGCCCGTCAGCGGCAGCAGCTCCCGGAGAAGAGGCGAGCGACGACATGCTGCCCTCTTCTGTCACGACACCGCGGTGACTGCGACAGAAACAGCCACAGGGTAGCACTACAGCTGCCTCTGGCTGGTCTCCCTTCTACCAGAGCGTGAGTCACTAATGAAAAACCATTCCGCATGAAGAAAAAAAAAAAAAAGATACCCTTTACTCAGCAGCTCCTGGGCATAACCCCTCGTATGCTGTCCTTGCAGGGATGAGACGGCACTATTTTCTCTGGGAATGCTCATCGGGTCAGTAACGATAAAAATTACAATCTTACATCTTTTTTTAGAGCTATGGCGCTCACCTCTGTCCATGATCATGTCGTCCGTCATGCCAAAGGCGCTGTACAGAGCGTCTCTGAACGTGCTCCGGCTCAAGCCCGCCGCAGCAAAGCGGCTGCCGGACTCGGCCACCAGCGTGTCGAAGAGCTGGATCAGACGTTCCACTTCGCTTTTATTGACTGTCCCGCCGAAACACAAGCGACATGTCAGAACTTCAGGTGGTAAAAAGGAAACGACACGGCCCGGACACGCCCGGTGTCAACCACCGCCCCCCCACCCGCCGCGCCGTCCCCGCCGCCCCAAGGGGGCGGTGAGAAGTTGCCCCTCGGGGGTGGGGAGTAACTGGGGCCGCCGAACGTGCACGGGCACAGGGGGCGGCGGCCGGCGGCAGCGAGCGCCCCTCAGGCGGCGGCGGTGGGGGGGGGGGCACGGCTGACCGCCCCCCTCAGGCGCCCGGGCCGGGCCGGGGGAGCCCGCCGCCCCCAGACTCCCTCCCAGAGCTCGGCGGGTCGCCCCCAGACTCACAGTGCTCGGCGGATCGGCCCAGCGAGTCCACCAGCTGGCGCAGCCTCCTCCGGCCCATGGCGGCGGGTCGCCGCTGCCCCGGCAACGCGGGCGGGGCGGCCCGGCGCTGCCGCTGGGTGACACTGCCGCTGGGTGACACTGCCGGGTCACGCCTAAACACACAGATCTAGGCGTAACAAAGAGAAACTTCATCATACATTAAAAAAATCGCAGTTGTAGAAAAGAAAACAGCTGCATGTCCAACTTCTGTTTCTGAAAAGCTGAAAATTAACGATTACATACATTTGTTCATCTGTCAGGAGACAGAAATCTATTAGAGCACTTTTATTCCCACATTACTCATTTTCTACTTTGTCACACCGCTAAAACGTGGACCATGCCTGTAGGTTGCCTGGTGCCACCCGAAACCCGCATCACCTGCTCACATACAAATACAGAAAGAGGAAGGGTTGTGACAAGACTTCACCCTTCAGGAAAAAACAGAATGCAAGGAGAGTCGCAACGGATTTGTTAATTGTATTGGATATTTGTTAATTAGAAACTGTATTGGAAATTTGTTAATCTGCATTGGAAACAGAAACGCTCCACTGTTGGTACTGAAGCAGCTTTGCTGCAAGCTGACAAAGCCCATGAGCCCCTTAAGCATCTACACTGCTCCCAAAGCGTGACAGCAGCATTGAAGCACACACTGCTGACCAGACAACTAAAATGACATACTGGCTTATCTATTTGGAAGACTGGGACTCTCGTTTCCGTTTTTATTTCCTTCTGTTGCAGGCAGTTGTGTAAAAGTCAACGAAGGTACCACACAGGGCAGAGCACTTATGCTATGGTTCATGACAAGTTCTTTTACCAAAACCGCAACACCACAACTTCATAACCCCAACAAAACCAAACACAAACCCCAAACCAAAGCCCTGCTGTTCACTGCATCTTGCCTTTATTTTAACCTCACTGACAAAACAGTTCTAGAATCAGTAACATCAAGCTCAACAGTATAAAATATCTGATCGATATATTCTTACTGCGGTTTAGAGGGACATTGCTGTAACTCAATGGTTGTATGTTCCCCAAGAACTTAACTTGAAAAGTCAGTTTCTCTGCAGAACAGCAATATAAAAATCACCTTTCTCCCCCAGTTTTTAGTTATGGTTTGCAGACTAAGGTCTTAAAGGTCTCAACATTCTTGGCAATACAGTATTTGAACATCTGTATGCAAGAGGTAAGTTCTAAATTAGCACCTGTGCAATGAAAAAAGGGGTGGATCTATAGTTGACCACTTGGGATAGATAAGCAGTTGTTAAAGGCTAACAGGAGGCCCAGCAATGGGTACTTCAATGGAAAATAAAATGAGAATTTCATGTAAAACCTAAAATTGAATGGTTGCTTGTGTCTTACTGTGTGCACATTTAATTTATAAAAAGTTTTATTCGATTTCTAAAGCAACTAATTTGAAGTAAAACAGCTTTATGATTTGGGTCAACATTCTGTAGCCCTCAAGTACAAAAATATAAATACAAACTGTTTAAACAGTATCTTTAATGAGATTCTGGCAGTATTTTTTTTTTTTTAATCTAACAAGACACATCACGTAACAGGTCTGCCACTAAACTTGCTTAGAGTAAAATCAGCTTCAATATGAAGCTGTTAAGGTATCAAAACCCTGCTTTTTACATGCTAAATATCTTCAGCAAGTGTGCACTTAAACACAGCAATGAACTATAACTAAATACATACATGAAACTCTGCATGTGGAACGTAATTAGTAGAACTGGTTACAACAAACGATTACCTGCATTTTGTTAATTTAAAAATAGTACAAATCATGCAAAACAACTCTAAAGATAATGCAAAGAAAGCTACCAGTGTTTGCAAGAAGTGTTCAACTAAACCAAAAGTACATTAAACAAAATATGCATATTTACTAGCAAAGATCTATCGCTATTTCAAAGAAGCAGAGGTAAAATCTTCAGGTTTTGAATGACAGTCATACTGCAACATGTCATTGCTCTTGCTTAATGCAGAAGCACATGCTTAGAAGCCCAGAACTGCTTATTCAGAAAAAGTATGTTGACAATAGTTCTGGCTTCTCTAGAATCAGAGATGCTGCATGGCTTAAAAATAGCAGAGATTTGCAAGAACCAAAGGCAAAGGCACCCTATTCAGTTAGCCAAAATGGTAGCATTCCCTTTTTCATTAAGCATGAAGACAGTAATGGGGCAGATGATAAACATTTCTACAAAGGCAGCATTTTAAATGTTATAATTAGTTTCCCATTTTGTAAATGCCATTAGCAGACACCAGTTTGTAACAGTTTATGTATAATATTAACCTGCAGGATGAACTTGGGATTTTATTTGTCCTGATTTACAAATAAAGACTATTACTAATGCTTTAAAAGACTACTTTTACTACCTAAGAAGTTATTTTCCAATATTTTACACCTCAGCTGGACTACCATCTCATACTGTTTCAAACATCTAACACTGCTTACTGGAATTTTAGAAAAGTTGTACCCCATGTATTAAGCAGCAGGCAATAACAATGGTCTTTCCCAGCACAGCTGCATTGGGCTGGCTACTGAAAGATTAGGAGTATTTCTAAAACACAGGAAAACTCATGCAGTTTGGTAAAGTTTGCTGTTATTTCACAGTTTAAGTTTCCTTTAGTCATTGCACTTCTGTTGATAGTCTTGTTTTTTTAAAACATTATTCTGAATCCGAATTTGAACCAGCAATCTTCTTTTTCTTCTTTTTACCATGTTTCTTGTGCTTCTTTCTCTTTTTTGTTTTATCCTAAAAAAAAAAATTAAATGGAAGTTATTATATAATAAAATTGCCATCTATTATATTCTGCTCATGCAAAATGAGAACATGGAAAAGATATCTTTACAAAGACATTTCAAAAGAGATTTCTATAAAAGCCTAATGAGAAATCACAAAAAGAAAATTCGTATTTTACCCAGTAATTTACACTATTACGAGCAGTCTTCAATTTATCTCCATCATGGTCTGGCTATTTCACACCTCTCATCACTGTCATGATTACATTTCCTAAACTTTTAAATGATTTTCAGTGCTTTATAGATTTCTGAGAAAGTAATATGGAAGTGCTTTGATAAGCAGTGACACCGTATGTGTGTGGGAATAACTAGGACCTTTATGTATTTTAAAGTAAGTGTTTCTATCTACTGTGCAAAATTAAATAGTTCAACTACACTTGGCAAAAGTCTCCAGCACTTGCACCTCATTTAAAATAAAACAATTATGATCTCAATTGTAAATGTGAATACACTCAATTAACCCTACTGTATTCAGTCCTCAAGTTACTATCTCGATCACTGTAATACAGAAGCTGAGAGATACAATCTTGTCTTTTTGCAAGCAGAATTCTTGAATAGGTGTGACATTGTATCAACAAAACAATCTTGGTATAAAAGCTTTGTTTTATACATATTACTTATACACACATTTCTAAGAAAAAACCCACAATCATTCACTACAAATTTTATGGCAAACAGCTTATAGGTTATGGAAATACGAGTTCCATGGAAAATGTGTATCGACACCCCTATGCTTGTATTTTTACGTGACTAATGTAAAATTTCCCTTCACCCTAACATCTAGACAACTGAGATGTCCAATTAGGAACACTGCTGCTGACAGGGGAGACAGAAAGATACACAGACATCCTGAGTGGGCATTTAGGGCCTCAAAATCACTACGCTCCTAAATGAGGAGCCTCAGATACATGTGATGAATCTGGGTTCTATATAAATCCCTGCTGAACCTTCCTCTCACTTTTATCAACATAAACAAATGAACGAAATTGAGTAAAGTAACAGGTTGTTGACAGCTTTTTATTTGGTTGGAGGAAGAATTATATTAGTGTAGATGTTGCAGCGATTATGTCCTATGGCCCTTTCCATGGTGTGGTAGAGGGGGCTTACCAAGGAAGGACTATACACAACATGACAAAGGAACAACACTGACGTCTGTGTGGCAAACTGCTACGCTACCCGATACTATACAGAGATTAGTATTTCCAGTAGGTTAAACTAGTAGAGTAAAATATATGCTACAGTAAGTGTTAAACTTATATAAATCATAAATATCTAAATAGGTAAAACAGTGACGAATTCCTCCTTTAATTCAACAACCAAGAAAGTGACTGCAGCAGGTAAATAGAGAAATTATTAATGTACATTCATGTGACAGTAGACTTTTGCTATAAAGCATTTGTATTACTGAAACAGGTGAAATTGGAAATTAACCAAGTACGGAGTATTTAATATCCTAAAACTACAGTATGAGTAAGAAGGATACTTGCTGTTTTCTCTTTTTCCTCGCTGTTTTTCTTCTTTTTTGCTTGCACCTAAAAAAAATGAAATAAATTGTAACAGGAGAGAAGCTTTGGAAATGCTCTTTTAAATAAAAGTTTGAGCTTTTATTGCATATAGATGAATGATGGCACAACAGTGGCAGAACATACTGAACAATAACCCGGGAAGAAATACTGATTATCTGTGCTATATTCTAGAATATGCATTATCCTATAAAATCCGATTTGGGAACACACTCTGCTTTTAATGCATAGAAGAACAAGAAACAGCAGAATTACAAAGGTAATACTGATAAGCAGATGTGGCAAAAATTCTTAATGAAAAAAACACAACACATTGAAACCTTCCCAAATGTTCTAATCCTACAAGAATACAAACCTTCACAGTAGATATACACAAGGCTGAGAGTAAGATTGTTACATCCAAAATTTTTTAGTTCACTGGAAAAGGAAGCCAAAAAATTTCAGCCATTTTGATATCTGCCAATCTATTCACAAACACCAGAGAAATCTTGCGAAGGACACCAGACCAATCACTTAGCCTCATTTCACTGAGCTCTAAAATATCTATAAAAACTTGAAAATTTTCAAGAAAATGAATTCAAAATGACTTGTAAGTGATAGAGGTTGTACTGAACAGTTCTTACTAAAAGTTTAAAGAGAAAAATACAAACAATTTTGTATGTTGTACAGCTGTACAGAGCAGAAGAATTTCAACAGTATATTAAATCTAAGCTAGTTCATTCATTCACTTATGTGAATCCGTAAGCTAAAAGCTTTATAACATCTGAAATTGATGTTTCACACTGACCTCCTCTATCTGATCCGATTCCGACAAGGATTCCGATGATAAAGGTCCATCACCACGATCGGCTTTCTTCCTTTTCCTGGGGTGATTTTTACCTTCCTATACCAAGTAATAGATTTGTGAGTAAAGTCAGGCCTTTTGAATTTTATAAAACTTATGCTTAAAACTTGAATTATTTCTAAGTTGTGAAGTATTTTTAAATATCATTGACAATAAACTAATTACTTATCATCAAGAAATTACCCTAACAACTATTAAAATGCTTTTAGGGGAA
Organism: Athene noctua; assembly: GCF_965140245.1. NCBI lineage: Eukaryota > Metazoa > Chordata > Aves > Strigiformes > Strigidae > Athene > Athene noctua. The sequence continues at coordinate 128,868,718 of NC_134038.1, forward strand.
ACCATCTTTTTTTGTATATTCCCTTCTCTTGTTACCAAGATACAGCGGCCTTCTAAAAGTGAGAGGGATAATACTACAGTATAGTCACTTATTTTAAATAATAACATTGATATGTTATAATGTTGTAAATAATGAAGCTGTAAGCCTTTGAAGATAAAACGTTTCACCACTTTTAAATAATAATGAGTAAAAGAAGATCATAGAATCATAGAATGATTTGGGTTGGAAGGAACCTTAAAGATCATCTCATTCCACCCCCCCTGCCATGGGCAGGGACACTAGACCAGGTTGCTCAAAGCCCCGTCCAACCTGGCCTTGAACACTGCCAGGGAGGGGGCAGCCACAGCTTCTCTGGGAAACCTGTGCCAGTGCCTCACCACCCTCAGAGCAAATAACTCCTTCCTAATACCTAATCTAAGTCTACCCTCTTTCAGTTTAAAGCCATTACCCCTTGTCCTATCACTACATGCCCTTGTAAAAAGTCTCTCCTCATCTTTCCTGCGGGCCCCCTTTATGTATTGGAAGGCTGCTCTAAGGTCTCCCCAGAGCCTTCTCTTCTCCAGGCTGAAGAACCCCAACTCTCTCAGCCTGTCCTCATAAGGGAGGTGCTCCAGCCCCCTGATCATCTTCATGGCCCTCCTCCGGGCTTGCTCCAACAGGTCCATGTGCTTCTCATTTCTCAGTATGTGCATACAAACACTGCAGCATCAGCCTCTTGCTTTGTTGATGAAAGAAAAACCTCCTTGTGTATTCTGTCCCTGCCAGCTGCACTTCAATTCTTCATCTATAATCTCAGTATATCTAAAGGACAGTCTTTATTATTTTTAAAATTTTTAATGCTGCATGAGATTGCTCTGATGAGCTACTTCCCCACCCTTTGCTCTGGACCAGGCCAGGTGTTCCTAAAACTGAAGCTACTTTCTTCCATTCAATTTCTAAGACCAGAAACGAAAAAAAATCTAATCACCTTTTTTGCAAGGTGGGATCACACACCTCAGCTGTGCTATTAGAGGTACCTCAATCCTTTCACAAGACTACTCTGAAAAGTACACGTGAGGCAGCCTATTTGAGACATCAGGGATCTTAAGGTAGAGGAAGACCTCTAGTCCCCAAATACCCTTCGCTTTCAGAAGATGTGCAAAAGTAGCATTACAATAAGGGGCTATAGCAGACACTTGGTCTTCGAAGAGAAGCTACTCAAAAAGAGTTTGTGGGAAATAGAAACTTTGTGAAATGGAAGCAGGGGCAAAGGGGGGATGGAACCAACACATTTGCCTCATGCAATGGAGAATTTGTACATCAAAGTAAACACGGTTGACTGCAGGGGTAGAGGCTGATGTGATGAGAGAGGTAACTGGTGGACCCTGAAAGCACTGTTAGCTTACACACAGGGTACAAATAACTAAAATTTAAGTCAACAAGATTATTTACATTAAACATAATGATGGAAGATGGTCCTCAGATGTGTGTACAAAATGGTGAGGTGGTGGGAAGGAGAGAGGGTTTTCATGCTTAAAGAAAAAACAGAATAAGGTAATTTTTCTTTGCAATTTCTCAAAGCTGTCATAAGTACAATATCTATAATTATGACTACATTTAGATAAATATATCCTCTGCTTGATGTTCCTTAATTTACAGCAACAAGCCAGTATCCTATCAGGCATGCCACTGAAATATCACCATACATATTTTTAGCTCAATGTGACTTCTCAAGATAAAGCCCAAAATACTAAAATGCAGCTGATCTACTACAGCAGATTAGATACTTTTTTCATTTACCTTCGTAAGAAGAACAGATTCAGCAGTTTTCACTAGCAATTACTAAAACAGGAGCTGAACCCAACTAAAAGTCTACTTCAAAATTGGTGGTACTGAATATCTTCTGACTGTGCAGTTTTGGACAGAAAATTTCGATAGGTATAAACTGAGGCATTCAATATTTTTAGAAAGAGAGTGCTCTGTTATGTATGTAAAAAGCAGTTCTGATATAAGTATTTCAAGAGTAAAAATACCTTTTCTTTTTCATAATCTTCCTTTGACCTTTTCTTTTTTGTGCTGTCCTAAATAGAAAGAAAAACATAAACTATAACAAAATTATTTCAGGAAAAAGGCAGAACTCCCAAAAGCAGTCTGACCCATTGTCTTTTTCTGTCTACTGAATGTTGTTCTTCAGCATTGCTCTTTCTACCTTGCAGTTAACAGGAAAACTATGAAAAAGCCATAATTTTGATGCAGCTGCTGACTTTCTGAACCAGCAGTGTGAGAAGGTCTACATGGAATAGAGTACTTACAGTACACGTAGCAAACCTCTGGAAAGGATTCAGCTACGGCTACTGTAACCACAAATATTTCTAAAACATAACAGTCTGGAGTCTTTATTCTCTATCCATGACCACCTCCATGGATCAGGAAGGGGTTAAGCACGTATTTCCATGGAGTTTTCTGCCTTCCAATTTCAGCAGTAAGGGCAGCAAAAGTTTTCAAACTCCCATTAGCACAATTTTTAGTAGGTGTATGCAAACAGTGATTCATCATAATTTATACCACACTGAATTAGGTATTCCAGTGAAATCCTGTGATAAAGTCTACACACAGAATCTTAACAACTTGGTGTATTATTAATATTTAGGCAAGAAGTAGTTACTATCCACTGTAACACAGAAAAATGTTAACATAACAGAACAAATTGCCTCATATATCTTTTCCATTTTTCTGTTCAACCAGTAAGACCGTGTACCTACATTGCTCTACTTTCAGAAAAAGGGAAAGACACCCTCAGTTTATTAAGCATTTGGGAAAGGCTCAGTTCTCCAAAAGGAAACTACTCAGTTTACAGATTACAGATATTTAGAAAGGCAATATTCTGGTCATCGATATCCTGCAATACCTGTATTTTCACAGCCAGTGTTCAATAGCATGTTCACAAGAATTTCACACACCATTTTATTATTTTAGGTGTTAACATAGTATTAAAACTAAACATTTGAGCAGCACAAAAGCTGCATATGTTTGAAATCAGAAAAATAGCTAAAAATTGCTGGAATAAAGCATGTTCATTTTCTAAAGATCAAATAATTTCTGCCAGATATTGTGGCTGTGGAAGTAGATTCCTGTTTGCATCTGGAAGATACAAGCATGGCTCAGCTTCAGTAAGAATGCACGGCTTTAAATTTGGAAGACAAAATAATATTGACAAGCTACAATTATTAATGTTTATGTCTTTATAACCCCGATCGAGAAAACTTGCCAAGGGTAACACATCTACATATTTACCTTACTATCTGACTCGGATTCAGAAGTTGAGCTTGCTGAAGATTTCCGTGAGGAGCGATACTTCTTTTTCCTTCTTTTCTTCCCTTGCTTTTTATCCTATCCACAAATATTGTGGGAAAAAAAAAAACAAACAAAAAACCACAACCCTGAATTTATTCTCACTCAAATGAAAGACTTAGATTAAATATAAAGAATAGGGAACACCAAATTCCTACATGTTATCATGTTCTCTTGAGGAATAAAGTACACTACAATTGATTCCTTTAGTGGAGGACCTTCATAACTCTTCTGCATTGAAAAAATGTAAACTGGTGAAAAATCCAAGTTCTCTAGATTCTGTTTAGTATTTAGATGTGTGCTGTAGAATCTGATTATCTGTAACAAAGATTTTTGCCAAGAAGTAAAAATGGTATGTTTGCATTTTTATGATTAGATGGGGGATTCTACTGAAAAGCATAGAATTCAATGTTAAAACAGAAACAGATCCAGTTTACTAGCTGGCTGCTCAAAATTTAGAGTGTTCATCAAGAAATTCTTGAACAGATACATACTTAAAATTCACAGCTTTGTTTTATGTACCAAATGCATAAAAATTGAATAGTTTTATGCGAACCAAGCCCTCAAACAACATTCTCAAAATATATTACCAAAATCTGTAATCTGACCAAATAAGCGTCATGAACAAAACACGTTCAATTCTAATAAGTTAGTTCTTACCTCATCTTCTGAATCAGATGAACTGCTGGAAGAATCAGAGCTTGATGAAGAAGAGGAAGATGAAGACAACTTGACCAAACACAACAAAAAGTGAAGCTTGTGAGATGCAGCATTTTTGTCTGGCAAGTAGTCAAAAGACCATCCAAACACTCCCTTTAAAATGTCTTATTTCAGAAAGTATTATCAATGGAATTTTATTTCCAAGAAGCTGGTCTACATAGAGTTTCTTAAATAAAACTGTAAAAAGTCACTTCTAACATTTTCATTTAGTAATATCTATTTAATGCTCTTTCCCTCCCTTTAAGCAGAAGTAAAATTCTCCTTGTACAGAATGTATGCCACCCCTCTCATAAAAATCAGTTAAAAACTAAATTCAAAATTATAGCTACACTCTCACTTTCCAAGAGGACTTAAATGCCAAATAGGAACACCCCCAAAGCAAAAAAGCACAGAAGACTGAAAATTTTGCTCACCCTATTAGATTTCTTCTTTTCCTTTTTCTTTTTCTTAAAAATAGAATAAAACAAATGTTACTCTGGCATCATGTTCTTTTGCTGTGCATTTAGGTTTATGCACTTTGATTCTGGCTTTTAAAATGTATTTATGGCATTCTGTATTGGCAGCATCGATGATAAATCCAATACAGGCTGTATGAAATTGAAAATAACTTACCTCTTTCTTTTTGGAGGAACTCTCGTTTCCACCCAGTAATTTCTCCCTGTGTTTTTCCAGTTCCTTCTTCCAATTCTGAAAACAAAACCAAACGGAAACAGTGACCTGAGCATCATTTCCAAACGGCTTCTTTTAAGAGACCTTTTTTGAAATCCTGTCCCCTACCTGACATTACAGTTTTCACAAAACCCACAGAAAATAAACAACATATAATGTTAACCAAGGCTATAATGCATTTGATTTTACAGAAGATTAATATTCACCAAAATACCATGGTAGTTCACACCTTGATGTTCAAGTTATTTGGATCTAAGATATTGTCATTTATCCCAAAGGTCATCAATTATGGTATTTTTGCTTTTGTATCACAGTATTCTTGCCACAGCACTTTAGAAAGCCAGGGCACCCTACAAGAAAAATTGCTATGTTGTCTTAGTTTTAAAATCACCTGAGAAGAAAATTCAAGACAAATTCTCCTGGCTCTTCTTTAGTGTATGGGTGTCTGTTCTGGGCCTTGTCAGTGTCAAGAACGATTAGATTACATTATTATACACATCTTCATAGAAATGCTCTTATTTTTGTTAGGCCAAGCACACCCCATGGATAAGTTTCCCCTCATTCCTCCTTTTCAATCCCTTACAAGGTCTCTAGTCTGCCTAAAATCCCCCCTTCAAGGAAAGCTCTGAAACATCCAACCCGCCCCCATCAGACCGAGAGGCTGCTAGCTTCAATCTGCACTATTCCTGCTTCCCACGCCAGACACATCACGCGCTCCCTTCCTTATTACTGTTATTCCGATCCTCCCTTTCCCAACGAAGCTGTATTGGTATCATATTGGGAAAGCAATGATAATCTGCATATCGTGCTGAAGGGACAGAAGTACCAGGAATTAAGTAAGATTATACCTGTGCGATGAAGTATGATAACACAGATCCCCAAGTCAGCATACTGTGAATTAGCTGAACACTGCTGCCGAGAGACACAGCAGATTAGCCAGGATATAGTGCTGTGTATAACGTGCTTCCACGGGCTAAGGCAGCAAGCAGTACTGCAGTGGGTTGTGTACTTCGATATACCAGCTACCCAGAGCTACCTGAGAGATTAACAGCGGCCTGTGTTTTATTGGGCAGGCGTTCTCTTTAAATTATGTTAAGACTGTGCTAGTCTAATGTTTTAAACAAAAAAGCACAACATCTGTCAGTAAAAGAGGAGAGATAGCATCTCATTCAGAGACTTGTAATCTTTTCAACCGTTCAGAGATTAGTTCTTAGGAGCTTTAGGAAGAACTCATTTCACAATTCCATGCATCCCCTCCTACCCTTCTGCCATAGTGAAAGGCTGTTATCTTGTATCCATGACAGTTTCAATTATTTCACAATGAAGCAAAGATAAAAGCAGGAAAGGAACATGATAAAATACTAAACCAAACTTACCAAGCTAAAACTCACAGAGTGCAGAACAACTGATCCTCTCAGGATAGCATAGTGTGTGTGACCCTCCAAATACTGGTAAAACTTCTTAGGCAAAATGGTATACCAAAAGTACCATGGGTACTACACCAAAAGTACCATGGGTACTACACCAAAAGTACCATGGGTACTACGCCCTTCCAGAAACAAAGGGGGAGCATAATCTACTTCAACCAGAAACACACACAATGATGAACACTACTGTTTGAAGCTTATCGCAAGATACCAGAACCCAAGAAGGTACAGACACAGTTAAATTCATTATATACAAATTCTTCCTATGTATGCAACAGCAGTTATATGTGAAACGTTCTTACACTGTCCTGATCTCCAACGGGCATGGAACACAAGCATCAGAGCAGCTGCATTTAAAGTAGGGAACTAGTATGGAATGTAGTCAGCTTCAAATGAGAGAGAAAGAAGTGCTTCATAGTCCTATCTGTGTATTGAAGGCCATTTTTTGTGCCTTCTCCCACATTAATACTATGTGTACTTTCTCTGCCAAAGATGTCCGTTTCCAGTAATACACATCTTTCTAATGTATCTGGATTGTGGGACCTTAAACAAGTGAAGATTACCAGAAAATGTACAAGTTTGATTTATTTAAATAAATACATGTGTTTGTATAACTATATTTACATTTATGAAAAGTTCAAGTTTTATTCAGCAGCAATTTTGAAAACTTTTTAGATAGTGTTTCTCTGAACTGAGAATAGCTCTTCATCAAGTGGTAACCTTAATTTCTGATACAAATGAAACAAAACATTTACTCATTAAAAGCTTGAGTGAAGTGAAATCATATGGGTACTTGGTGCCATTAATGATAATAGCAGAAAAATAGCATATAAGATAATCAATTATTAACAAACTAATAACACTACCCACCTCATTCATCTTTTCTTCAAACTCAGCCAAAGCCCTGGATCCTTTCTTTTTCTTTTCTAGTTGCTCTTTCACTTCTTCCCTGCATAAAAAGGATGATAGATCACAATTTTCAAAGCTAAAATACCTTATTCAGTGTCTAACTTTTTGTAGGGTTTTTTGAAGTTTAGCTTTGGCTGAACTTCCGACAGAAAGAACAATGAAAACATATTAGATGTTATACGTACGGTAACCTAACTCTAATAAGTATGGTAGCTAAATTCCTCTGAAAGATCTAAAGCTAACTTTGCAATTAGGTAAATTGTTCTCTAATGCCTTATGAGAGGAGGCAAAATGGACTGAATGTAAAGTAAATTGATAAAATCTCAAAGTGCTGATTTTATTGGGTAGGGTAAACTGTGTTCTAAGAATATACCAGCAAAATTATTTTCTAGAGATAGCTTTTTTAAAAAATTAAATATATCTGCAGGCTTCAGGTATTAGGATTTTTGAAAGAGGTAAAATGATCAACATTCTCCTCTTCTGAGATACCATTGCCAAAATACTTAAAGACAAATGAGAAATACACATTCCAAAATGAAATACTATTGTTTTTAAAAGAGGAGACCGAATACATATTTAGAAAAGAGTAACTGGGCCAGTGCCAGAAAACAAGGAATCTTTCAAAATATATTACTGGGTATTCTGGGGAGAAGGTAGGTATCAGTGTCATCTTAGCAAGAGGGAACAAATCTTTTACTCAAAGGGTCAGAAGGGCAGACAAGTATTGCCAACTTACCATGTTGGTCTTGGCCTGTTCAAGTAGTCTTGTATTGTTGGTCCTGAATTTTGGGCAGGACCTCGTGCTCTGGCCATAGCTATGGGATTCATATAAGCCTTGAATATGAAACAACAAAAAGAAATATAAAATTAATCAGCTGCACTGATACCAAAATCTGTCCTTTTGTTTTTTTCACAGAAACTTTTTCTCACTAGTTGAAAAAAAAATTCTGGCTTATTTCTAAACATATAAAATATTTAACAAAACTAAGTTGATTGGCAGAAAGACTAAGGTAAGTGCTTTCAATTTTGAGTTATACTGTGGCAGAAAGAACTCATCCACAAAGAGATCATGTTCCTTACAATAATTTCTCCTCCCTGAGCAAGGATTTTGCAAATGGAGTACAGTATCATGACTGCTGAAATATTCTTCCTTGGGACATGGAAAATGTAACTAAATTTCAGCTCTTACTCTCTGGGACAAAAGATCTTATGTCTTTACAATTCTGTGGAAAATTGATGATAGAAGATTCAACAAATCCTGCATAAAGTTTCTTGCTGTAATACCAAAAAAAGCAAGTGCTGGTGCTCTTCTACAATTACGCATGTACAAAAACTCTGTGATTTAGGGCTATTTTAGAGAGGGAAAAAACCCCCCACCAAACCAAGATCCCCATTGTTATGAGGTCTTCCATCTTTCAAATCCATGCATCCTCTTCATATTCACTCTAAAAATGTAATAGGTTATATAAGATTAATTTAAAACTTAGAACCCGTAATTCACCTCAGCAATTAATGGAAAAACTCTAATCTAGCAAACAATTCTTCAATTTTTTTGTTATGCTGTTAATATTTTGCTCATGCAAAAAGAAGGTACATATCCCACCTTATCTCATGAGCTTTTATCACTACGTCATCCCAACACTTCACTGTTCTTACTGTCCACAGCTTTTGGAGATGAGGAAAAAAATTAAATAGTCAAAACAATGACTAGCTTTGGTTGCCTAATCTGAGATAATTTTTTTTAAGAGTACAACATTTGGTAGATTCGAAGTAAAGATTCGACCATATGTGTAGCTCCTACGTGTCCAACCCTGCTTTTTATCAGGCCATAAAGTAAAGCATTCAGAAACCACCACGCACAGTAAGTGACCATTTCTGAAAGCTGTCAAAAGCAACAGCTGCTGCTGCTCCCCTCCTGTTGCCCCCACCACAGAAGCCGTGGCCACAGCAATGCTGAGTTTCTGGCCTGGAATGTGAGCAGGCTCGTGGCCTTCAGCTCTTGGGGCTACTTTTAGTCCCAGAAGAGGGAATCCAGGGTCTGCCTGGGATGGGGCAGTGGGCCAGCTTGGCACCTTCTTTCGTAGCCAGGTGGATGCACACAAATAGTCAGAGCACTTAAAGATACACATTCACATTATTAACTCTGACATTTTATTATATTACAGATCTACCAATGAGTAAATATTTTGCATTTGAATTCAGCTTTAAGTGAAAAAGAAGCTCCTTTAGCAAAGCAGGAAAGCAGTATTTGAATACTGTTTTCATTAAACAAAGGTCATTTCAATGTACTAAATCCACTAGAGAAGACAACAGAAATGTAATTCATGACTTGGCTTACTACAGTGAGCAAAATGCATCAACTCTTTTTGGTTACCACTGAAGAACTTACATCTGAAAGCTCTAGCTTCTTACGAAATTATTATTCCTAAAAACAAGGTCTCTTGCTGTTCTTAAAAATTAGCTACTGTCTTACCTGGGCTAACCTGAAATGAGCACCCCACCACCTCCCAACAAAAGTCTCTCTACCTGCAGAAGAGGCTACAACTGTCCAGTGTTGTTTTTCTACTTCCTCAAACTGACCCCAGGTAACCAGCTAGGAAGATTCCTCCTCTGTTCAGTGGCTTTCTTTAACTTTCTGGCAGCAAGCACATGACTGAATACTGCTCTATATTCCACAATTAGGAAATTTACGTCTTAAAACATGTTCTCATAATTTCAAACAGGTTTATTTATGAAGAATTACATATTTTCACAGCTTAGCCAAACTGCACGTCACTAGCCAGGGAAGAGCACTGAAATGCACTCTCAGTAAAGGAAGTGCTTGTCTGCAAGCATTCATTTTCTTCTTTTGGCAGTTGGCTCGAGCTGTTATTAAAAGGTATTTGTTGCGTAGCTCTCATGCTCACGAAAAGCATAAAGCACCTTGAGTCAGCTAGGGTTCTTGGAGCAAGCAACACAGACTGTTACTGCCTCACAAGTATCCTGCAGATGTGAAAAAACCCGAATTTATTTTCCATCTCCAAATAATCAAAACGATGGTGTTATAAGAAGGGACATGGGAAAGAAGTCACAAGTAGAAAGCTCTACGAACACAGAAGAGAAGCAAGGGGTCCTGTATTATAACTTGTCTGTACTAACAGCCATCGTGGCACAACGAACCTTACACAGGAATATAAAGATTTGCTGGTATTGGTAGCTGCATCCCAACTGTCCTATTAAAAGAAAATTAAGAATAAACAGACACCCAAATACACCCAAAAACATTACAAGAGGCCAATACATTTCAAGCATAGGCCGGGTCTTGCAGTCTGACACTGTCAACTTTCTCAGTAGACTCCTTTATTTTGGTGCCTCAATAAAGTATCCAAAGGCACTTCACTACCTAGTTGTATAACGTATATGTCCCTCACCTCTATTAGCTATTATTCCAAAAAGGTAAGCAAAGGCATTTCCATGAATGGATTTGAGTATGAACTCATAGCACATACTAGAAAGAGACAAAAAAAAAAAGGGGGGGGGGGAGCATTACAACTTATTTTTAATCATAAAAGTAATTGATTGTAAATTTATAATGCCTAAATGAAACATAAGCATAAGGTGAATGGCTAACTGGTACAAAAAAGTTTAAAGAAGAATACGAGGAGGGATGAACATGGTAACAGTGTACAGTCAGGCTCTGCAACCAAGCGCCTGGAAGTGCATTTCTGGCCTCCGGAGGTTCTCGGAGCGCTGCCTCCAGCGGCCTCTCACAGCGCTCAGGTGCAGCTGCACGCCAAGTTGCGGGCAACCCGCCTTAGTGGCGCTCGGCGGTGCTTCTGCGAGCGCCGCAACTCCCGCTGGGAACATTTCATTTTTGCAAGGGCCGGGCCGGCAGCTTCGCCGACGACGGCGCCGGCACCGGTCACGGCTCCGCTGCCGGATCTGAAGAGGCAACCGGCGGTTCTGCCGGGGCGCCGCGCCTGCCCGCGCCGAGGGACGCCCCAGACGGGGCCGCCGCAGCCCAAGGCCCCGCTGCCCCGCGGCGCCGGCCGGCCAGGGTGGGCGCCGCGGGGCACGGCCCCGCCTTTGTTGCCTGGCGGCCCGGGGCCCGGGGCTCGGCCGGTCCGCCCCGTCCGGCCGCCGCGTAGCCAGGCAGCCCTCGAGCGCCTCCCGCCCGCCGCGGCGCAGGGCCCGCCGGCTGCGGGGCCCCCGCTTCTCCCCCGCCGTGGGGCGGCGGCCCCCCCCTCCTGCCCGCCCCCGCGGCGGCCGCAGCACGGGAGCGGGCCGGGCGGGCCTGCCTAGGCCGCCACAGCACAGCGGCCGCCCGGGCTGAGCGAGGCGGCGCCCAGCTTCCCCGCCGGGGCCCGCCCGGAGGGGCCGCCGCGACTGCGGCGAATCCCGGCGGCGGCTGCCGCGCCCGCCCGGCCCCCGCCGCTGCCTCCGCGCGATACTCACCACCCGGTTGTCCCGCTTCCCCATGGTGCCTACGAGACGCGGCGCCGCCGCCCGCCGTCGCCTCGACCCAGACCAGGGCCCTTTCCCCGCGCCCGGGAAGCCGCGCCGCGGGCGCCTCGGCCCTGCTCGGCCCCGCTCGGCCCCGAGCCGCCGCCGAGCTGCGGGGAGCGGCGATGGCGGCAGCCACGCAGCGCCGCCTGCCGGGGCCTCCGCGGCCCGAGCTGCCTCTCGCTGCCGGCGGCTGGCGGCCGCCCGCGCCCCGCCTCAGCTCCGCGCCCCGCCTCCGCGGGGCGACAGGGGAGGCGGCGGCAGCGCCGGGGCCGGCGCGGTCGGAAGAGGAAGGGCGGGAAGGGATGAGGAGAGCGGGGGAGCGTTGGGGCGGCGGCAACGGCGGGGAGCCGGCGGCGGCCCCGGCAGGGCGGGAATCGTCGTGGCGGCGGCGGTGAGGGGCCGGCGGCGGGGAGGTGACGCTGGGCCGGTCTTCGTGAGGGGGAGTGGAGGGTAACTCCGAGCCGAGAACTTAAATGTAAAGGTGCGCTGGTAGCCTGGGGCGCCCGTTCGGAAGAGACATCCCAGGAGAGGACAGGGTGTCATTACGACGGTTTTTTTTTCTCCTCCTGATCTGTCTAGAAGTCAGTTAGTTACAGGTGGAACTGCAGTGTTCCTGCTTGTGTTCCTTCTCCTCCTCCTTCAGGGGACGCATAGACTATGGTATGAATTAGCGGCCTGTCCTGGCATTCAATGAAATGGAGCTCCATTAGAAGGAAGTTAAAAAAAAAAAAAAAAAGCTTATTCATCACTTGGTCACTTGTTAGCTTTCTGCACTGCAAAATAAGGAACGTGTTAATATTGACAAGGTTAATGCTGCATTAGGTTAACGGAAATGCTAAGGGAAGCCCGAGAGTTACCAGGATCCGCTAACTCAGAAATTCAAAAGTCCTTTTCTTAAAGTGGTACCATTAAAAATTACTGCATGTTAGTTACAGCTTTGTAAAAATGAAGAAAAGTAATTACATGTTAATCTGTTCATCATACTATGCAGAAATGAGTTTTGTTTCCGAAATAGCATTGCCATGTTCGTCCTATTTGGGAATAGCTGGAAAAACTGGTGAGCCCCTGGGAATTTGTGATACCAAATTACTTAGTAAAACCCAGAGAAGGCTGTGAGGAACCAAAAGAAAGCTAAGAAGGTGACTACACCAGAATTCCAAGTAAAATCTGCTCAATTGCAAATAAAATTTACTGTTGAAAATTGCAAGATAGAGCATAAGGGAAGAAATAACTTTAATCACTCAGAAAATAGTCGGTATGTTCTGAAACAAGGATGGCTGTTTTGGAAACACATCAGGCAGAAGTTCTGACAGCTGCCTGTGATGCTGGTGAAGTACATTGAAGACAGAAGGAACAAACTGCATTAAAACATATACAAAATAAGATTAGGAGTGTTACTAAATAGGTATGAAAGCTTTGCTTGTGCTTTTGCTTCATTTGTTTGAGCCCTTTCATTCCCTTTGACGATGATAACCCTTTTTGTGAGGCACGCCGACGGCCTCACCCGGAACACATTTTCAGATTTGGGCCGTTGTGGAGTACACCCGTGCCATCCAGTTTCATGCCACTGCACTGCAGCCGTGCAGGCCGTGCCCAGCGCTGCTGCAGCTCCTGGGTGTGGGAGCACAGCTGGCTGGCTGGCTGTCCCCGTGCTGGCACCCTAGTAGGGCTGCAGCTCCCTGTGGGCTTCAGCTCAGCTGCGGCAGCGTAGGCAATACCTAAGCCACATCAAGTCTGCCAGGACAGAATCACTCCGCAGAAATGTTTTGAACAAATTTGAACCAGGAGAGTTTATTCAACCAATGCTTTGCGCCATGAGGCTTTGAGCTGGTGCCTGGAAATACGAAGACTTGCCATTGCAGGGAGCCAGGGGTGCAGGGTCCCCCCCTCCCTATGCAGGCAGTGGGGAGGAGGGAGTCCTTTGCTAGGCACTCTGGAGTATTCTAATTAGACTCCCATTAGCTTTTCTTCCCTGGCTGCGAAGGAGGCTTGGGATTCCGGCCAGACAGTTCAGGCAGCTAAATCATATTTCTAAAAATGGATGAAAAAACTTAGAGAAAGGACTTTGTGTGACAGGAGACGGATAGATGACCTTGTTTATCGAAGGGGGGGAAAAAAACCCCAACACAACTGATGGACGTAAAATGAGGAATAGTACAGATACTGTACATCTTGCTTTCCATGTATCAGTAAACCACAGGGAAATGATAGACAAAGACAACACATTTAAATCTTTTAAAATGAACATTTGTTTCTATGGTGCTAATAAGCATGTGACAGCTAGTGTTATTATTTTGAGGCAAAGAGGATGGGAACATTTATGTATAATAAGAAGAGTAACAGTTGTGCTTATTTCTACAAGGTATTTTGCTTAATGGATTTTTTTTAAAAAAAAATACAATTTTCCATAACTGGGTTTTATGACCTTCCTGCAGGGGATAAGCCACCTTCTCACAGATGAGGGCTAGGAAGAAAATTCCCATATGAAGAATTTGTTCCATAATTGTCCACAGCCTGTTGGATCTTTTGTGGTATCTTGCCCTGACCTGAGCACCATCAGAGATAAAACACCAGACAGTATCCAGATCTGTATGGTAGCTCTTATTTAATCTGTTAAATATTTCCATGATTTTTTCCCTTTTTCACGATGTATTAGCTATGGCTAATATGGGTATTTATGACTATGTCTGTTCTGCTCAGCCACAGGCCTCACTGCAGTTGATTTTGTGTCTGTCCCTGGCTGGACTGCTGCTTGTAATCTTAGAATGTGCTTAAAGACTAATTTGGATTCTCACATAATGTAAAGGTAGCTGTTGTTTTTATTTAATGCTGTGTTACACCTGCAGCGTGTAAAACTTTTGTAGAGGACTTTCATGATTCCTTATAGTTTCTAGGGGCAGCACAAAGTTTTGGTTCTAATTTATAAAACCCTTTGTGGCTTTGGGGTCTGGTTAGCTTTGCAGTCACTTCTGTCTAGAGCTTTCATCCAGAAGCTGAAATCTGTTTGGATGTTTGAGTTAATAGTTTTTAGATTCCTATGTCTGGTGGCTCATTGGAAGCCTTAGAAACTACTTGTATCCTGCTCTAAAGAGCGCTTAATGATCTTTACAATAAGATGAAGCTTTGAGTTGTTTTGATGAGGCTTTTTTGGTGGTTCAGGAGTGAAGACAGGAAATACGCATATGGTTTTAGAATTTGATGTCATGTTATTTTACGTTTGACTTAAAACATGCACTTTTACCATTTCTATATACATATATATATATGTATATATCTATATATATATATAGATATCTATATATAGCCAATCAAGAAAAAACAATCAATGAAGTGTGCTCAGCTTCTTAAAAAATGGAAGATGAAAGCAGCAGAATCTTTAGGAATACACAGATGTCACACATGTTAGTGCAACAGTTGGATCAAGTAACATTTGGGGAAAATACTGCGTTTCATGAGTGACTGAGAGCCATTATAGCTGAATTAAAGCACAATTGCCTAAAACTAAAGAAGACTTCAGTAAAGACAAACTAGTGCTGAACGATACAGCGTTTATAGCAATTGTGACAGTGTTACGTCTTTGAAAGGAAAAGCAATCACTCAAATTTGTATTTTTTTAAATGGAATTTATCTTAGGTAATCAATAAGGTAGTTGTGAAATGAGAAATTATGACCAATGGGGTTAGATTTTTATAAAACTAAAGGTATATGGTAAGGTGCTTGAAAGGGTGTGCATGTGCTTATGTTTCTGTGCCTGGTTGTGTGTATGTTTGCTGATTTTCTAGAATACCCGAGGTGTTGAGAAAAACACTTGCAAACATAAAAACTAGAAAACAATGTTGCTAATTTTCTGTATTTAATATACAATACTTACTGTATTTGTATTCATTTTACATTTTTAGACAAAAGAAAAATATAGCCGGAAAAGTGAAGTAAACTTCATGAAAGCAGTTTTAAATACAAAAGGTTTTTTTTTTTTCCTTTTTACTTTCCAATAATTTGGGAACAACTAAAAAGAACATGACACTGCGAAAATTTTTATTATATTGATTTTCATACTGAACCCTCAGCACCCAACAATAAATACATGTCTTTGCTTTTCTTGCACTGCCAGCAGCAAAACGTTCAGTTCCAAAGGACTGTAATTCTGATATAATACAATATTGATAGCCTTCTGTGTGCCTTAATTTAATTTCACTGTATTGACACATGATTATTTTTGCAGTCAACCATCTTTACAAACTTGTAAAAACTAAAGAATATGTTATATGGTAAGGTGCATGCTCCGATGAACTTCAATGCAGTCAACGTAAAGTAGCCCCAGCGGAGGGTGTTCTTAAAGCAGAAAGCCCCATGGGGTGAAATCTGGGACCCAGAGCAGGCATGCAGTTAGATCAAAGGGCTTTGTCTGAAAGCTTGCAAAGGGAGCTCTAGAGTTTCCAAAGTGTCTGCGTTATTTCCCAGCCACTCGGTACAGCAGAAACATACTTTTTCCCCAGTGCGTATATGGTAATCAGCAGCTGTGCAAGAAGAGAGAGGCTGCAAGATTTCATGTACAGCAATGGTGCAGTACTTTTATATACCACAGTTTGCATGTTGTAGCCTCTTGATGTCATATTGATGACTAAAAGGTAAACCAGTATGTTTGAGGAACAATTCAAGAAATCACTGTTAAGTTTTTCTGTACCTCTGTAGGTGATACTGTGTTTCACACATAGGTGATTTTAATGCTGAATGAGAAGAATGTAAAGAACACTGAATAGTCGTAAGCACACAGAATAAAAAAAAATTATGCACCTGTAAAAGAAACAGTAACACACGCACCTTTTCATGTTTGTACCCTGATTAAAAGAACATCATGAATTTCAAGTATGAAGTGATACAGTGAAATCACGTCCTGTGAATAGGCATAGATGGTAGTCTAGGTAGTAGTACAGTTTGCACCGTAGGTAACTTTCCACCTTGCAAAAGAAAATCCTACTTCATATATAGGTAAAGTGTCTTCAAATGCTAAAAGTCAACATGCCAGCTGTTTCACTGGTATAAGCTGATATAATGCTGTAGGAGTCAACAGGACTATGCTGATTTTCACCAGCCGAGTATAGGCCCTAAGGTGAATGGAAAAAAAAATTCGAAACTGCTTTGCATGTTTTCCTTGAAGTATTAAATCCTAGACACATCCAGAGCAATTTATATTTTCTCACAAAAAAGGGCAAAAAAAAGAGAAAAAAACCCACCACCAAACAGTATTAGTGGCTGTTTTAACTTTCTGAATGTTTTTCATGTTATTTATTGTAAAATCAGACTGAGAAGGAAAGGTACTGAGACAGATTTTGATTTGGTAATGGCTGTTGGTCTGATGTAGTATCAATTAATAAAGTTACTCTGGATGTGTCTCAGAAGCTGTCCTCACTGTTCACAGTATTCTGTAAACCTGAAAACACAAAGTTTTAATAATGCCTTTTGAGAGCATAATTTATCTTGCAGATTCTGAAACCAGTATCCCGTCAGAGTTACAAACGGGTTTAACTTTATACACATCTTCTGTTAACTTCAGTGGGTTTTGTAATGTGTAAGGTAGGCACACATGGAGTGTCTGGAGCGGGAAGAACTGAATCTTATTTCTGATACGTTTCTGTAAGAGCATCACACTTTTCTCCATATATCCCAATACCACTAAGTGCACTTTTGTATAAAAAAGTAATGAACAGAAATTTTGAGAGAAATAATGTTACTAAAGATTTTTATCACACACTACCATTTATATAGTATTCTTGCTGATTTACTAAGCTTAAGTATCTTTATGTAGACCTGAGCTGCATGACACTGAAATTTGTAGACTTACAAGGTCAAATTCTTGGTTTAATTTAACTGTAGTGAGTGGAGTGACAGCAAGAGTAAATTGTGCTAAATGATTTAAAATACTCTGAAACCCCAATCCTATTTCATGCAATTGTCCATGCACAAAAATCACCCCAACTAAATATGCTGCCTTTATGCTTTTGTTTAGCCAACAATCCTACTTAAAGCCCAGATAGGCAACTTCACTGCCAAAACTTTCTCCAGTTACAGGATGCCACACAAACTTGGCCCCTGGCTTAAGCATCTGGAATCAACAGATACCTGCTGGACTTGCTACAAACAAAATAAAGCCAAAGGCAGCCTATGTAATGTTTTCTAATTTTAATTTTTCAGACAACATTTCCCCACTATGTGTAAAATTAGCTCTACAATA
The DNA here is from genome assembly GCF_965140245.1 of Athene noctua. Lineage (NCBI taxonomy): Eukaryota > Metazoa > Chordata > Aves > Strigiformes > Strigidae > Athene > Athene noctua. The sequence goes on from NC_134038.1 coordinate 128,886,490, forward strand.
GCATTTCAGAGTAATCTGCTTATTCCTTTACATATTAAAACAAACAAAAATACCCTAAAGCATAGAAATACTACATCTGAACACTCATACTACCCTAGTTGCAAAACTCGATGTACAGTATGAAGCTTATTTATCATTTTTTTTTGACTGATCTATCTTTCTGCCCCTCTGTGAAACTAGCATCACTTCAACAACCAAAGTATATACTAAATGCAAATAAACAATAAAGCGGCGAGACTCGACACATTTTTTGGCAACTACCCTTTCACAGGACTAGTGTGTTTTCATGAGAAATATAATATACTGAATTATAATAGCAATAATTTAGGTTAATGTCAAATATCGTGCAGATAAATGCATCTACATCTTCAGTAAACACTGACCCCATTTACTGGTGTCTTGGTGCTGTTATTAACCATGTGTCCTCACAACTACAGTCAATTACTAAAGGAAAGCCGCCTTCTGCAAATACTTTTTGTGAGCGACTATACTCACATGAGCAACCCCTCGCAGCTCTGTGGGACTGCTCAGATAAGGTACAGTATTCATGCGTTTGCATACTTGGGCCTTCAGACTGAAGAGTATCAAGCTAGTGAGGAATACAAATTCACACTGTTACACAGAAAGTAGAAGACAGACAGACAAAAGCAGCCTGTGATGCTTTCAGGAGTTATAACATTTCTAAAGTATACAGTTCAACTTCTAAGACATAATTCTGAGGGTATAATTTTTCTTTAACTAGAGCATTCAAAGATATTACACTTTTAAAGCTCTTCAAAGTAATGCAGCTAAATATTACATTAAAAATAAACCCCATATAAGATTCAATGGCAGATATAGACCACTTAAATGAAATGGATCCAATTAAATGGACCATAAATACATTAATGTGAATGCCTGGAAAGAATTTACAAAGAAATTAAAGACTGAAAGGAGAGAATAAATGGGTGCCTGTGGGCTTGGTTTCAGTGCCAAAATCATACAGCTTTGTGTAGAAAACAGATTCTATCAGAAAAATAAATAGCATCTTCATATTTTCTCTATGTTAAGGATTTAAAAATGTGGTCTTTGCTTTAACAGAAGTGACTGCCTTGCCTGTGAGAGGTGTCTGTCTAAGAGTCCTTGAGACTCTTTCAGACCCTCTTTCAATTGGAACCAGCTCTCATTCCTTACCAAAAAGCACCTCCATGACATAAACTTCTTTTGCCCACATTGCTGTGACTAAGCGGGTTGTAGGAGAGGAGTTCAGTCTCCAGGAAAAGAGATTTTGAACACTGCAGAGAATGACAGCAAGGTTATTTAACAGTGCTGAATGCAAGGAAGATGTCATGGATATTGAATTCTATTTGTTGGAATCTAAATAGAGACAAATGATTCACTTAATAGTGACCATCAGAGAGTGATCAACATTTTTAGACATGCTGGCCTGCTCTGCTTTTAAGCTGGTAAACTAGAGTAATGCTTTTCTATTCAAGTTGTTAAGCACAATAGGAAGGAGAATGGTGCTGGTGAAGGTAAAAGAAAACAAAAACAAAGCTGGAAAACCACTGGGTTGCTAGACATCTAGAGAGAAAAAGGAAAAGACCAGTCAATCTTTGCAGTCCCTTCAGTCTCTAATCTCATGACACTGCTCAGTCCTATCATGTTATGATAGGTAACTTCAGTTCAAAATATGCATGGCAATCAATACTTTCAGATGAGCACATCCCCATGGAACTTACATAAGCCACCTTTTACAGCCTCACATCCACAAACTTCTTGCCAGCATCCAATTTCTGATGTACCTGTTGGAGTTGCAACCTGTGGTTACAGCCACCTTTGCTAAAAGGGACTCCAAGACAAAGTCCCTGTAAGAAATCATGATGGATTTTGAGTCACGCTGAAAAAAGATTGAGAAGCACTTCTTATTTAACAGAGTAAGAATATAGCAGACCCAGGCTATATTTTGAACCCAGTTTTGTTTGGTTTTTTTTTCCTATCACTGATGAAGTGTGATTGTTTGAGATACATCATCATCCACTGGGAATAAAACGCTATGTCTTTTTCCACAAAACGTCCAGAATTCACAGTCATCCTTTTTGTGAAGTGAGAGAGGTTTCTTAGGGGAGTTCTTACAACACTGCTGTTTAAAATGCAAAAAAGTCATAGAAACAGTAAGCATACTGTCCCCTCTAGATCCTGGGAGGACTTTTCCTCAGGAGGATATATTGGAGGTTAAGGTCCATTTGTGCCTAGTAGTTGTGGCAGGGCTCTCTACTCGGAACTGCCATAGCAACAAGCAAAGGAATTGCCTACATGCACCTAAATTATCTTGAGAACTGGGGACTTTCATGTAAGGAAGAACTGTTTCATAGTTTCTCTGCCTCTCTCTGGGGATAGTGATCTCGGGGAAGGGAAGGAGGGTAAGCAATAGGAAGCTGGCATTGCTAGTCTTGTTAGTATCTGTTAAAAACTTCTGTATAGCAGAAGCATCACTGGCTGCTCTTGTAAACACGTACATCACAGGCACTTGCCTGGGGATCTTCTATAGTTAGTAAATAATCTTTTGAATCAAAAATTGTTTTGACTGATCAAACACATTATGTTCAATCTAATGTATTCTTTGCTTCAACCAAAAAGTGTGAAAGTAACACACATTTTGCCATATTTTACTGTAGTATTTCCCAGTTCGTAATAAGACACGAGGAAAAGCTATAGTACAAATCACTGCCTGCAGACTGTGGGGCTGCAGAATCACAAGATAGTAATTTAGCTCACAGCTTCTTAAGTGGCCATGGAGGGTCAGATACAAGTGACAGGTAACTAAGCGTCACTGCAGTGAGAGGAAGCGGGGTGCTGAAATGTTGAGGAGTAGACTCCCCAGGGTTTCTTTCACTGTTGTCACAATAGCATGATCTGGGATAAGGAAAGGACAGCTTGAGTGGCTGCATGATCTACCACTATAGGTATTTTAAAAATGCCAGAGAACTACTGTGTAGAAATAGAGGTTTCCCTTCCCTGGAATGGTGAAATTTGTCTCTGTGCAAGCCTAGTTGCTCATGCTTCATGTAAGGACCAAAATTAGCTGCTCTGTGCCAACACTTACCCAGCTACCTACACACATGGTCTAAAGACAACAAAATGCTATACAGGCCTTATTACATTTTGTATTTTTGAAGGTGGCATAACAATTGTTAATGGTAGCTCTCAGGTTAGCACAGCTCAGAAAGTTCCATTCCATCTGTACAACCTACAAAAAGACTTTTTTTTGTCATGGCAGATGGTTCTGCAGTATTACTTACACTGGATGTCGGACAGCTCTCAGGCTGGCTCCTGTGAGATGGTGAACTGCCTGGACTGATCCAGCAGAACTTGCATGCGGACAATCTTATCAAAATCCAAGTGCTCAAAAACATGCCATTTTGGATTGCCAAAGGATTTTCAGTTTGCAACAGGAGTCAGCTTGCGGTGCACAGCAATAATACATGCTAATGGACACTGCTCATGGAGAATGTACATCTCTAATGCAGCAGAGTCACAAGCAGTGTCTGCAGCTGAACTACAGGTAGTATCTGTGTGGCCAGCTTAATCTGCTCTCAAGCTGTCTCATAAGACTATTTTTTTTTTATATCTACACAGAAAAACCTCTAGCTCCTGCAAAATCTGATTTAAAAAATAGAGCTGTTGCTATGTTGAAAAACTGCACTGGAACTCATGACTTGAGTTGGCATAAGAAGTATCTGGAACTAAAATCATGTGTAAGAGTCTTGCGTTATCATCTTATGCTTATCAAAGCGAATGACAGGAGAAAACAAAACGTGGAAAAAAAGTCTTCCCCCTACACTTATACGTAACTTTTCCATATATCCAAATTCACTTGCTGAAATTGTCCTGAACTCTCCTAATCTCTGCCCATTTTCCCTATCTTTGCAGCACTTCACAATTTTCCTTCCTTATCTAGCTCCTCAAAATTGATCCTAACATTCAAGCATAGTTGGGGTTTGTTTGTTGTTTTGTTTTTTTTTTTTAAAAAGGCTGAGGATCTGCGTTACATGACATATGTATGAAACATGGAATAAGAGGAAAGGCTGCATATTGTAGAATGTTAATTACAAACTCTTTAGGAGTAATTGCATGAAGGAAGCTGGCAGCCTGTGAAAATTCATTTTCCATTCAGTGGCAGAGGCAATGCTCTTTGGCTGGGTTTAACATGAGCATGTCAATGGGAGCAAGTATCCATGTAAACACTAGAAAATGTGTTTATTTCTGGCATGTGAATGAGTTTAAGGTGCAGAAAGCTAAACAGTGTGAATACAAATTTACCTTGCTCAAAAATGGACAGCAAGCTTGAGAGCTTTACAGCATATCCATGTAGACATCACCAAACTAAATCACAAGTTAAACACTACTGGTTTTCCCTTCTCCTTTTGGTCAAATAGTATAGGTCCCTGTAGTATAAATGCACATAAAAAAGGTAGTCAGAATAAGTTCATACTTGGATGCTTTTCTTTCCTAAAAACCAACTTTTGCAACTTTGAAGGTCAGTGAAAAACTATCAGTTTCAATGCATATTTAATACAAATGGTTTGTATTTACATTTTTCACAATATAAATATGTTCCTTTTCACTTATCCCAACAATATTTTCCCAGTAGTTCCTTAAAATCTTCTCTTTAATCTTTACTGTCAGTTGTTTGGGGTTTTTTTAAAGAAGGCGGTATCTTCTGATCTTTTTTTGGAAACAGAAAATCTACTCTAGCACAATCACCCAGTATCAAAATATCCATAGCAGAATCTCTTCTTACCTTCTCTAGCTATGCAAAAGTCTAACTGACATTGGGCTGGATGATTCTAACACAGATAAAACATTTCATCTGAAGGAAAAAATGGCATATGGTTAGGGAGTTTTGTTTTATCTTAGCTGTTTTGCACAGTCTTTCAGTGAAGGCTGGAAATTTTGAATATCGCAGAAGCTCCCAAAGGACTTTATTTAAGTCAAAGCAAATCTTCCACTAACTTTGCTCACAGCAACCTTCGGCTTTTCTGCCCAGAAAGCAAAAGGCTCATCTAAACATGGTGCTGGCTAATTTCAGCTTCCACTGAACACATAAAGAACTGATGGTATCTACTTGGCCTTGCAGAATCATTTTTGAGAACGAGTTCTTATTTGATTTTCAGTTCTGTTTGGGAGCCTATCACTGTCTGAACTAAAAACATATACATAATTTTTCAGGAATATTTTTTAATGGAAAAATATATCCGTTTCAAAATTTTGAGTGTAACAGCTAAAAGATGGTTTCTGCAAGAACCTAGTAAGCCATTTTTTGTGTTATCTGTGCACACTACTCCTAAGTAGTTTTTATGGTTCTTATATTGTGTATATATTGCATATTAGCATGCAACACTTGCTAAGATTCAAACCAAAGGGAAGAAATAACACTTAGCAAAAGTGTATTTGTCAGTTTGTATGTCCACATCTTTCTTCTTTTAGTGGCCTAGTAAATTTAAATTGATGAGAAAGCTTCTTATTTTTTTACATAAATTACTGGGATTTGATGGTTACAGGGTCTGATCCAGAAACTAGAATTATATTACAGCCATTATCTAACTATTTGCAAAGCAAAGAGATATAATAAAATAAATACCTCACAAGTAAAACTCCTGTTTGAGCTTTACAGTCTGTTAGACTGTTAAAAACTGTATTCATGTTTTTTCACACCTGAACTGTACTTGCACAAAAAAAATGGATATGAAAATGAAATTTGGAAGGTGAAACATATAAAATTCCATTTACTTTTCCATAGATTGTTTCTCATTTTCTTCTTCATGGAAAGGAATCTGTATACTCCAATACTTAGTAATCAAAAAGAAGAAAAAGTGATAGCTTATTAACAGCCAGTTACTGAAGATTCAGTACATAACATGATATTATTATCTGTGAAATTAAAAATACATTTCTTAAATTTTCCTACACAACTGCAGTTTGGAAAAATGTTTTTTCTAATACACTAATTTCGAAGAAAATAATTTTACACTTTGAGAAGTGTGAAATCCTGTTAAGATCAAAAAAGAACTTGACATTTAGAAGCTGTTTTGTAGCAATAAAATAAATGTTAGGTTCCTAAGCTTGTGATCAATTCAAGCTTCAAGCATAACACAACAAAATCACTCTAATAGCCTAGTATCTTCTAATTCACATTGTATATAAAAATCAATCTATTCCTGAAACTACTGTATAAGAAAAATACTAGCAAAGTGGTTCTATAAAAGAGTTCTTAGAATAAACTTCCTCATTATTCAGCTGTGGCTTATACATGGAACATAATTTATGTGGCATTTTAAACCAAACTGTGTGGTTTATGATTCATAGACATATTTGACAACTGAGTCAGATAAGTGCTCTGAGTTTGTTGGCCAAAAGACCAAACCAGCATGTTTTCTCTTTATTTTCCATATTAAAGTTGGACTAATACCTAACATCAGAGAGAATTATATTTATAATAAAACATGCTTCTCAAAGACAGCGAGTGAACCTGTGAAAAGTAGCACAGCACAGTATTTTCTTCTTATTCACCAAAGCAACCATCGAGTGTAAAAACCATGTAAGAGTTATGATGCTGGATACCATCCCCCACAGGTAAAAGGCTCTGTACACATAGCACCAAATTTCAATATTTTGCAATCATGATGTCCTCACTTTTTGGTGTGTTTTAGGACAGAAACAACAGAGAAAGGTACTCTAACGTTTACCATTGTGGACTAATAGTCTGAAAAAACCCTGGAGTGTGGGCACAGCCTACACAGAAATATGCACAAACCCTATTTTTAGAATTTTACTTGTCACACAGAAGGCAACAAAGGTGTCTGCAAAAGTAAGAGTAAGCAAGGAGGTGCACAAAGAGATTCTTTTTTAATCATTGGTTCTGGGCTGCTTATTTTAGAAGCAACACTGGGTAATAGGGATGAAGGGGACAGTGACACTCTGTAGCTCTTAAAAATTTGGAAGAATCTTGTTGGAAATAGCACCTGTGAGTGTCACTGAAACCCCTTTCCATAAGGCAGCTGAAAGAAAAGAACCCGAGAGCTAGTGAGCATGGAGACAGGGTGAAGAGAGAAAAGGGCTGCTTTAGATGTATTGCTATGGTTCAGCAATTAGCACTTCACTAGCTGGCTTTGGTAATTTTTTTTTCCTTGGCTATTGGGTCTATTTTTCCTGCAGAACTAGGTAGTAGTGATTTTAAAAAAAAGTTGGTATGAGATAGAAATTGCTCCTTCCATTAGAACAGCCTGTTCTCTGCTGAGAGGAGCACAGTGCTTGGTTGTGGGTGCTCTAGGAGCTAAACATCTATACTTATTTTCAATATATTTTTTGCTCTTCAGCAGTTTTTAGCTGCTGTTGAACTGCTCCTATAAAACACGTATGGGCACAGTTATTTCTAAGAGGAATTTCACTCTGAATTCTTATTTAAAGGGTGTATGAAGAGTTTTCATCACAGTCTAGAACATCCATGTCAAGAAGCACTTTCTTTTTCACATACACGGTTCCTACATCCTACACATATGGCAGTAATGAGTAAAGGTACTCAAATACTAGAGCTATACCAGTAAAATAGAAAGAGCGAGGGCATGGTCTTGAGCACAGTCCCACAGTTGTCTGTACTGTCTAATTATTAGCATGATTCCTGGCATGATTTTAGCCAGTGCCAGCACTCTGCCCAGCCAGAGAACAGGCTTCCTCAGTTTAAAGTGTAAGTGAAGCCCCACAGTTTGGCCAGGAAGACTGGAACAAGAGTAAGCCTATGGCAAGTCAAATGGAATTTCTTCCTAAAGAGATTTTGAAAAGGAGGCCATTTGAAAAGCCACTGGTCCTTTGAATCTAGGCCCCTGCTACCACAAGGACCCCATTAGATAAATCTTTTCCCTAACCCTGCCAAGACAGAACTTAGATTTCTTTTTTTGTTCCTGCCATTCCCACTGGAAGGATGTTCCAGAACATGACCATGTTGCATTAGCAACCCTTCTCAAGCTGTTCTCCTGAATAACTCCATTTATAACCTGATCCTATCTTAGACAACATACAGCATGACATTGCAGAAGCTCTGCTTCTGATTCCGTAAGGCAGCCCCTGCCTTTCTCTGCTGTTCTCTGAGCTCTTTTTTTGATACTACTGACTGGGAAATACTGCTCCAGTGGTTAACTTCCTTGTGATTTCCATATTCTCATTAGTTTTTAAGCTAATACTAACCTTTGGCTTAAAATGTTCTCTTCCCTCCTTTTTGTTTTACCCTAATAATGGACTTACATTCAGCAATCATAGTCTATTCTACCCTTTGCTTTGCTAATACAAGAAGCTCTTCTAACATGGAACAGATGCACATCTCAGTCTGAGAGTTTTGAGCCTACTTTGAAAATACCCTCTCATGCCCTACATTTTCACCCTGTTAGTTGGAGAGCTCTGGGAGCTTTCCCTGACAGCTGCTGAAAAGCCACACCAGCTGAATGCCCTGATAAAGTATGTATGCTGGCTTGGCACTAGGTAAAATGTGGAATGTTTTTAAAAGTGCTAAACTGCGTAGAAAACTTTTCTATTTGCTACTGTCACAAGACTCTCCTGAATTTGTGCACTGTTTGTTGTTCTAATTAGTGTTTAAAAATGGTTAGCAAAAAATTTCATTCAGGCACATCCTTTTCTATAAATGTTAAAACCTATTCACACTCAGGTCCTTTGCCCCATGCGGGAATAGGGGTGGGACAACACCAGTGCAATGGGTTCACAATTTCCCCTTGTATGTAGGAACAGAGAGAATGACAGAGGCAAGGCCAGGATTAGAGGGTTAGCTGCCATGACCGCTCCCTGGCCTTCAGCTTGCTGCTCATAGAGCTTCCAAAATGCTTGTTATATGCATCTGTAGTATCTCTGTGGGCAGATGCTTTGTGCATGCTCTTGCCAGGCCTAATTTGCAACTTGCCTGTTCGTGCCGGTAGGTTTTGCATAGGCATCATTCTGGGCATGAAGAAAAGCACATGCCACTGCATGCATTCATGCAAGTGATCCTTTTAAAATCTGGCTTATTTAAAACAGACCTAATTTAATCATACATTGCATACTTATGTGTCTAACAGTAACAAAATCTTTATCCGAGAGACAGATAGGATCCACTCACTATCCTAGCAATGGACCATGTCCCAGACAGTGCAGATACCTGAAACAGAGCTACCAGTGAAGCTGACCACAATAGCCAGTCTATCACAGGTCTGAGAAACCTGCCAGGGAGATGGCTACAAGTTCCCATGCCACAGCTGGGAAAATTATATTGCTCAACTCACTGCTAAGGACCTGCTTCTGCCAAGCATGATGAGAATGAGAATATAATGCTGGCTCACTAACTAGACAAGATGAAATAGAGATGAGGAAGAGAGAAGCCTAAGGGTCTATCACAGGAGTAAGCAAAGCTAGCTGCCTCACTTATCATCGTTTATACTGCAATAGTGTATATTTATGGTTTTATGGTGAGGGCTAACTCGTTGGACCAATATTTTCCCCCAAGTCATATCCAGGTAAATGCACTAAAGTCATGTTAGGGAACAGCTTTTATGGATTTAAAATATCTCTTTTTTCCCAGTACAGTATTAAAAAAATAAAAGCTTCTTTTTAAAATACTGATATATATTTTAGTTAAGGTAAAAATACTAAATATAAAAATTTAATGTAATATTTAAAATAACTGTGCTATAAAGGCATGTGAATCGCTTAGTTATTTTGACATTCAATAATGGCACATCAACTCTAGTGGAGAAGCACGTGCCAGTATACCCACATGGTGGTTTAGGAGAGAAGCTCATGCATTTCTGCATAGAAAACAAGTCTGCTTAATAAATGACATCTGAGGGACTTTGAGACAGTAATGTTCATGCACTTGTGATGCATGGGGGGGTGTTGTAGGTAAGGCAGCACAATGTACAGCACACAGTTTAGCACAAATATATATCTGTGCTTATTACAGGTATTGAAATATCTGCTTCTGACCTGGAAATATCTTTTCTATTTTCCTTTTTGGCTGATTATCAGAACACGTTGAAGAAAAAAATCTGTATGGATTTTCATTGGCTCTGCTCATGTCTTTGAGCTGCATATCAGAAAATTTGGAATGCGATAAAGAAAATGTGCTTGCAGCTGTTTCCAGTGGGGAATGATGGGTTAGATGATGGTCTAGACTGTGCCTGGATTTCAACACAAACCGACCATTTGGAAACCAAAAGAGTCTTTAAAAACAGGGCTCTAGAAGTTTTTTAAAACCCTTGGTTTTTTGCAACATGCACACAAATGTAGCTAGGTAAGAACTTCTTTGTGTATGAAAAAGCTAAAAGTTGAGACATTTATTATGATCACCATTATAACTGTTATTTTTATAGAGCAGTGAAATGATAAGATAATCCATCCAAGTTCTCAAGTGGGGAAGCACCTGCACATATGCTATGAATGAACAGTAGCTGGATGTATTAATGCATGGATCAGTTAACTGCAGGTTGCAGAGATCTGATATTTCAATGCCATTCTTTAAATATCACTGTAAGAGATCACATAATAATAATAATAATAATAATAATAATAATAAAAGTACCAAATCATGCTTCAGCAGCTAGAGAGAGAGATTGCATCATGTTTTGGCAGACACTCGATCATCCTACTCCACACTGGCAGCATTCAATATTAAAAGGATAAAATGGCAGCAAAACCAGTCAGCAGCTTCTCTTCGTCTGGAGTTTTCCCAGGTAGATGATAAACAAAACCAAACCAAAACAAACATAAAGCTGCAATGGGAGCAGATCAAAGCCCTGGCCCTTGCGTTGCTCTGATGAAAGTAAACTAGATTGATTTCCTTGGAAAAATGCGTCGCAATCCCAAAAGAAAAGATAAGTGCATAACACCTCCAAATAATGATCTTCGCTAGAACAGCTATGTGGTTTGTACGGAACAGTGGCCTTGTCAGCTACACGTCTTGTTCATTTATGGTTCATCTTCAGTCAGCATTATGATGCATTCACCTGACTGGAGGTTTGGCTGGATGACATGTGAGAGTCCAGATTCTCCTTGCATTTCTCCAGATCATGGAAATATGGGTGAGAGAGGGCAACATAGGCAGATATTCTCTTGGCTGGATTGAACGCTAAGCATTTCTGTAAGAAACGAAAGTTGCTTTTAACTAAAGTGTACAGTTAACAGTGTTAACAGTGCTAACATTGCATATATACATTAATGCATGCCACCTTCAATTTATGTTCAGTATGAGACACAACAGGGTCTCAGTAGATGCTGCATGATATGATGACCATCCCTATTAAAACAAAGAGTGGGGTCACAGTATATGAATATGGCATCCCCAAAGCTAATAGAAAATAACAAGTTAGAAAACTCAGGTATTCACAGTTTAGGTAATCCCAGAATTCAGGTTTTCTTGAATTCACATGCACAGGACATATGTCTCAAAGACTGCAGGGAGCAACTATTCATGAACAAGTTCTGAATCCCCTCAGCATTCAATGCACTGTTCTTTTGTGGCTATACAAACATGGGACAGCATCATAAGGTACATATATGTTCATTCCTAGGCTCAGCATTTCTGTAGGTGTTGGGTCTTTGACTTTATATCCTTTGTATACTAATGTTTTGTGCTCAGCTTCTCCCTCTTCTTCCTAGTTGTACTTTGCTTGCCTTCTTTCCAGATCCTTATACCAGCCTTTGTCCAGCCAGCACTGAAATGTCTCCCATAGCCTTGCATTTTATGCCTTCTTCTTCTCTTTGCCTTCATTCACCTCCAAATAGTATTCTACCTACAATCCTTATCTAACCACTTTCCACTTCTGCTTTCTTTTCTTGTATCATAATTTCTATCATTTAACTTCTGAAATTTAATTCAGTCACTTCCAGTCCTACTCTCCCCTTTCATCTGTGGCTCACAGTACTCATCTCTTTGCCTAACAGGAAGCTTCCCTTCCCATCTCACCTTCTAGGCATAGATATTAGTCTTCTTCCTTCCTCCCATCATGCCTCACACTCACTGAGCTCTCTGCCATATTTTATTCCTTGTTGTTCTCAGAATCTAATTCTTGTTCCACATCTAGCTTTCATTTCCAGGCTGCCTGCAAGCACAACAGATGTGTTTCTCCTCTGTTATTTCAAGTGTCCAGATGTAGTCCAGCTTACTGTAGCTGGGAGCTGCAGCGATAAGGGCAGTGGAGGACGATCTGCTGTTCTGTAGAGATAATGTTGGCTAGAGATCGCAGTTCCTGAAGGGATGCAGCAAGTATTTCAAGAGTTGCACTGAGCCCATTCTACTGAGCCCATGTGAACTAAGACCTTTTAAAGGCTTCCAAAGAATAAGTTTAGCTAGTTTTCAACAAGCATGGCAAAAAGCAGCTGAGGTCATTCCCTATATTCCATTCCAAGGCTGAACTTCAAAGCTGGGGTTTATAACATATCTATAAAAATGATGGAAATAATGTAATTGAATTCACTGTTACCAGTTGTACCAGCACAATTTGTTTGCTTCCGTTCAGTCCTGCCATTTGTAAGAGGCATCAATCAGTGAATTCCAAATCTCAAATTTTCAGCATTCAGTAGAAGTCATGTAGATGTAATCTGCCCCTACAGTCTATTTTCTGCTTTATGCTGGGTCCACTATACCATGAAAAGTGGTAGATCAGTTTTTGTACGCATGTCAGGCTTATACTTTAAGAATGGCTGAATCAGGGGCACAACAGTGGACAGTAATGAGGATCTAAGTGTAAAGTCTAAAGATAGGTCAGATGGGTACTGACAGTTTCCTAGTCTCTAACTGTTCTCACCTCTGACACCTCTAGGGCCAAAGGTGGTGTCTTTGTGATGATGTTTCACAGACTTACATGAATTTGTCTACCTAATTTTGAGCTTTTCTTTAAGAACTCCATTAAATGGAAACATAATCTCGGCATGTTGCATGCACAGTGGCAACTATCAGTCATGTGGCTTGAAAAACAGCAAATAGAAACTCACAAGAAGCAAGTCTTTGCCCGGTTCATCAATATCTGGTACAAATTTTTCAACAGGTTGTGCGGGTCTGGAAGTGAAAGCATTTCTTGGAAGGGCAACATCATTAGGCCAGTCCTCTTCTTCTGGGAGTCCAATTACACTGTGAAAGGAAAAACGTAACATTAGGTCTGAACATTTATGCGGTCTCCCATTTATATTGATTATATTGAGTGGCAGTTATAAGTCTTTTTGTTTAAATAGGATCAATTGTACAGTAGTGCACTGATCTCTGTGAATAGAGGCTGATGAGTGTAGGTCCTCAGTATGCTTGGTAGAAATCATTCTGTGGCCAGCACAATTTTCTGGCCTAGGTCTCAATTTTCTTTTGTTGAAAAAGGGCCGAGTGCTTTGGAAGAAAGTTGCTCCGCTCTTGACTGGATGGTGCAACATATGTCGCTCCAGGATGATTAAAAGCAGTAAGTTTCAAAGGGGAATTGCATGCAAGGATCTTTATTCACAAGAATAGGGACTGTGGGTCAAGATGAGGGTAAGGCAATAAAAGGGATGTTTCATAATGCTTCAAAGCTATGTGCAGTAATTGTTGCCCAAATTTAAACAATTTATTTGCTTCACAATACAGGTTTTAAAGTCTCAATTCAGAAGTGGCATAGGACTTGAGTGTCTTTGTTTTTTTACTTTCAATTGTATTTTAGTTTCTCTTTACTCTTTAACAGAATATTTTCATTTCTTTAAATAATCTATTTCTTTATTCTTTAAATTCTAGAAGATATTTATATTTATCAAATAATCATGCTAAGATTTAAAACCCAAATAAATGAAATGGTAGGTAAATCTCCAGTGATGGATCATGTCTCATACATGTTGTGTATTAGTCTGATGCTAATATTTGTGGGGTTGAAATGCCAGTTTCTGATGGAAATTCTGGAAAGGACCATACATTACTTGTCAGGTTTCAGGGAAAATCAATTTTTACAGCTTGTAAAATAGAGAATTTTAAGGGAAATGCTGACAGGGTGAGACAAGAAGGAAAATGAAAAAATGACTGAATACTTGCGTCTGCACTAAGCCCAATGCCACTAGGGAGCAGCATTGACCTTCCTTCTTACTGAGGTTGGTAGTAAGACTGGGTGAGGCCATGGGCCAAACACTTTGATGTAAATCATAGATTATTTTAGTGAACTCAGTGAAATTATTCCACATCTACCTACATGGATTTCAGACTGTAATCTGGCTCACCTAAAATACCTCCAAAAATGAAGATGTCCTCAAAACAACAGCATGGCTATAAGAGCAAAGCAATTAAAATCTCAGGACAATTTAATTTTACTTCATATGAAGATATCACAACTCCTGGAAAATGATAAGTTAAATCTGTATGAAAAATTGAATTTTACTTTTATCACCACACATATGGTGGAGGTATGGGGCAACTACCTTGGCCATGGTGATTAAAACCATGTGATTAGCTGTCTGAGGATCTGGGCCCATATTAAATATAATACAAATAGCACTGTAGGAAGATAGGGGAGTTAAACATTTTAAATAACAATGAAGTTTAACCTGCCATTCAAATGTGTTTGGTTAGTCCCAGTTTTTTTAATGCTTGCATAAGAGAGCATGAACAGGGCAGAATAAGCACAGGCAGAGGCAAAGATAACAAAAAGAAACAAGGAGGCATCCTGTCAGACAGGTAGGGTGGACAAGACCAAGAGTGGAAAGGAGAGACATTTTTAGTTACACACTCATATAGTACTCAAGACGCTTAATATTGAATGTCTGAGTAGATGCCCTCACTCTGGTCTGGTAGCACTACCATTTCAGTGACTAAGTTTGAGAGTATCTTAGTTGAGTTTCACCTCCTGCCAAAAGTTCAGGCCTGTTCTTGAGAAACGCTGAGTACTTTACACTCCCATTGATCAAAAAGGGAGACAAGTCTGCTCAAACCATTGCAACGTTTAGCCTGAAATCTACAAGGATATCCCACACATTGATGGTGTCCTGGAAAAGCAGGAAATATGTTTTGGGCCACCTCTGAGGGATTTACCCTCAAACATCGTGGAATTTTACCTGACGCAAATCAGAACACACATGTAAAGCAAAGGTAGACCACAGCCCCGTTATCTGAAAGAATGCATCAGTCCAGATTGCATGAAAATCCCCATACTATTTTCTGTCCAAATTAGTCTACAGAGTGAGTCACTACTGTATAAAGAAACAATCCTCCTACAAGAGGAGCTATGCCTAACTGTAGAGGGTTCTCCAGCTGTGAAAACACAAAATAAACACTCTTTATATAACCCCCCCAGAACTCAAGTAAGAAACTTTTGAACTATTTAAGCAGAACTGCACAGAAGAAGCAAAACCAAACTTTAAGTAGGTACGTAATGAGGAATTTATTCTAAAATTAGCACAGCATTTTCTCTTCTTGATGAATTCTTTTCTGCACAGGTAATCTCGGCCCCTAGGGATGCAAAGATCCCCGTTGGAGGCTGCCAGTAGCAGCTATGCATTTAATTCTAGCCCAGTTAATTTTGATTTTTCCCCTTATATGTCATAAATGAATCAAAACCTTTAAAAAAATCACAGCTGTCTTTTAAAATTATAAAACATGTTGTATGTATCAAAGCTGTATTTAATAAAGCAGAATATTGTAGGATTAGAGGAGTAGCTTTGGCAGAAGAAGAAAAAGTCAATTTTAAGGACTGATTTTTCTGGATTGGGCAGGAATAGCTATTTAGCACAGGACAAATTAACCACGCAAGTGAGTCACATACACTGGTATGGTATGCAGGAAAGGGAAGTCAACTGTGTGAAATCAAGACCTGCAATTTAGGAACCTCATATTAAATAATGAAAATACTTAGAAACAGATCTGTTATGATTTAAGAACTGGAAAAATTAAAATGGTTAAACATAGAAATTAATTATTTGTTCTGTTTAAGTTCTTCTCCTTAGAGATTTTACTATCTTGTCTTTGGAATATATTCAAGAAAATAGTATTTCAGCCTTCCTCCCCCCCCTGCTATCTGTTTCTTATTTTGTCTAGTTCCTTGGATTCCTGCATCCCCTCCATATGAAAAGGGAAGACAGAAGTGCAGAGGCAAAGTGCAGAGCATTCATTCTCTGGAGTGGGACCAGCCCTATGTGGCTTTGATTTCCTAACTCCATGATATCTTTATCAGATCTTAAATTTACATGGTTTTTATGAATTGAGAAACATTCTTTGCTCTGAAGAGCTTTTACAAGAAAAATTATATAATTCTTCTTAATTATCATATGGTAATATCAATAACTTGATTTTTTGTTTTTTAACTAAGAACATATTTTGGAAGAGAATTACTTTATCTCAGAGAGTTTAGAGCCTTCCCACCTTCTCAATGTATTTGATATATCTGAAGAAGAAAACCACAAACTACTAAAATAAAGCATTAGTTCATCACCAACAAAGCACATGTTAAAATGCTGATATTCCTTCTGTTCTGTTACGTTCCTGACCAAAATAAGGACTATTAAACATTTTAACAGGCTACGCAGTATGTTTTAAAAGCTAAAATATTTTCTTCAGTACAGAATAACAGTTTTAAAGTATTCTAATGTTGTTTTCTGAAATACACAAAGAAATTACTGAAAAATAAAACTTCTGCATTTGTTTACATGAAGAGAATATCTTGGATCTGTTTAGAAATATGCATAAATAGTACATGCACATTATGTTTAAGAGATTTAAAAAGCCTGAAACAGAAGTCTCTCATAACTTCCTGATGATGGCTGTTAGTTCTGCAGAACTATATTCCATGTTGCTTTCTCCTCCCACTCTGACACAGAATACACGGAAATATCATGTTGCATACGGTAGCAATAGGAAATATGTTCTAGGAATACTTTGTTCTTGTCACATTATTGCATAAAAACATGGCAAAGAAACCTCACAGTGTTTCAGTGTTAAACAGATATTGACATAATGCAACTAGTTATTACTTACTCAAAGATTTTTCCTAGCTGATCAACATCTGAATTTCCACGGAAGAGTGGTCTGAAAGAATAAAGAAATATTTTTAGCATGTGACTTGCTTTAATTAATGTGAATTTATATTTGTCACTGACAGCTGCCAACGCAGGGTGAAAACGTGGGGTTTTTTTTGAGACCTCACTTCTGTCTCCATGTTTTATTCAGTCTGTGAGTGTACCTTTCCAGTTTCTACTAAAACTGATTAAAAAGGGGATAGATGAGACGTATTTTTAAATACGCTACTTTTGAAAATTTAATCGCATCCTTTAACATCAATGAAATAATTTCCTCTCAACTAATACTATCCTATGAATTATATCATTAAGCAGGTCAGTTTTCACTATAAATAACATACTTAAATAGCTGTTTAGAGAGACAAAGCCAGAGAAAATGTCATGCAATTCATTAAAATATCACAAAATAAAAGATTAATTATTATGGATATAAATTCTACAGTAAATTTCTTGTATATTGTATATTGGAAACATGGTCCTAGGTTTAAGGGGTCAAATAAATGATAATGGATCTATGAAGGTCTGTAAAGAATGGGGTGTGAAACGGTACAGAATTTACCTTGAAGGAGAGGAATACTTCTGCTGCATAAATAAAGATATGTTCAGGAAAGAAACAAATTAATATGCTGAATCTCCAAAGGATTTCAGAAAAAACAGCAACTAAAAATACTTTCAGAGAGTGGTACACACCTTTTCTTTCCAAAGTGCAATTTAAAATATTTCCACTCATCATTTTTAAAATACTATCCCCCCATAGTGCCTAAGTAAAATATGAAATTCAGATTTGTATTACTGTATGGCTGTATTGCTATCTTTGTGTTGAATTACTAAGGTGTGATCAACAGTGCAATTTTGTGTTTAAAGTTCCAAGACATTCCAACAGATTACTGACAGATGATTAAGGATCCAACGAAGAATGAGGGCATCTGTGAGGATCAGGCCCCAGATATTCCGTATCCTTTTGGTTCAACAAATGATAGATGACTTCAAGAAATACAATTGAGACACACTGCAAACTGGGTCAACTGATAGCCAGGCTGTCCCTCTCTTCTGGAGCACAGCTCTTGGAGTACAGGGCATCCTGTAAGCTTACAGTTATGGTTTCCAGAACTGCTCAACTAAGACACTAAGACTTGCCAAACAATGCATATTCTCATGTTTACACTGTCAGCCTTTGGTTATGGAGAAATGTCAGTTCTCATGCCTCTCTCTGATCTGATACAGAACAGCAGTGATAGCCAAAGACATCATTTCACTGCTGCTCTTCATAGGAGAAGACCTCTCCCATCTACACTGGGAGAAAAAAGAGTACTCAGCTATACTCCTTCCCCTCCCATTGCCCATATGCAGAAGCAGGTGTAGGATTTGGATCTCATTTTGCTAACCATGAGTTAGTTCTGAAAAATGGTGCTTTACATCTTGACACTCTCACATAGACTATAGAGTTCCATGTCACTGCCTATCTTGAGTTTCCACACCAAATACATTAAGTAGATCCAAAGCACTGTGACATTTCTCAGTTAGACATAATTCTGCAGAAATCTGTGCCACCAAGAAAAAGAGCAGAGCAACAACTGGAAGAGATGCTGACCATCTCTGATGAACTAAACACGCATTTTGTCTCCATGTTTGCTGTCATTCAGGTCATGTCATACCAACTTACACTGCTAACTGCTTTGCACAGGGACATTGAGAGAACAACTTCATGCAGTCTGATTTGAAACTATACGACATCAGACTGAAACTGATGGGGTAAAATGCGGCAGCCTGTTACTTGTCCGTAAAGGGCTTTATTTATTTTGATTCCGAATAAATCATAAATGATGGTATGTGCTGCTTTCTAGATATACATGATATTTACTAATTGCAGCCTCTTTGACAAGACCATTTCAACTCACACACAGAGGTTTCTGTATTTTTTTAAGCTTTAAGGTATCCAGCAATTCTGGCTTCTAAAAAAAAATCCCAAAGCCTAACTTCACTCAGACAGGAGCATTTACTTCTGCTGTAAGCTTTGAGCCTCATTTTCAAAATGGTTAGTAGGCCACAATCCTAGTATTGTTTGTGGCAGCAGACACACTGCCTATATTCCAAAGTCAGACATTATGGCACCCTTAGACGTTTTTTTGAATGACTGCTTAAAATCATTAATATACAGTTACTCTGAGTATTTAATTTTGGCTCGAGCATTAGAATATTTGGGGTCTTTAAATTAACAAAATCTACACAATCAAATAATCCTATTCATGCAAATGGAAAGCTGATTTAATGTTTTAAAATGTATGCTGAACCTTGTGTTAATGTGAAAGCTTGGCGAAGTCAGCCTTGTTCACAAATCACCTTAGGCAGTGTCATGCCAAAACAAGTATGATTCTTGGGATTTTTAAAGGAGGTTTTTCCCATCGTTGCTGCTGTCTCAGATTCACTAAGGGCTGAAGCAAGAATTTAAATTCTTTTGAATATATAATTACACAACACAAGGTGACCTTCCAACATACTTTGGTATTTCATCACAATGAAGTGTTATTAATTCATCTTTCAGCCTCCTATCCATCCCACCATCATGGCTACAACAGAATGCCAACTCCAGGTTAGGCACCACTAATGTAATGAAATTTGCCTCACGAATTTTGGCTGGAGGTTGAATTGGAATATTGGATGGATGACTGGGGAAGTAGATCCACCTAATCAGCAGCCATATGAAGATCTCGTCTCATTTTTTGGCACAGTTACTTAAGTAATGGCTTGCCAGCACTGTAAATCCAGTAACATAAAAACTTTTACCTCAGACTGATTGTTTTTTAAATTCTGTTCTTAAAGGTGGATATCAGCTCTCCCAGTACCACTGAACTGGGAGCATACACAGCAGCCACAGAAATGTAAAATTTCACCTTTGTTCTTGGTATTTTTCACTTGACTCTCTCACCCACTCACTCCCTGAGGTTTATTTATGCAAGCTCAATCCAGAAGTCCTTACTTGGGGATATGTTCTCCTCTCTGTGATGATAATCTGTGTAAGACTTGTTAGACTCTAAGAGTCTGATTTTGTAGAATTCCTTCTTTTTTCCTCGGGAAAGGCATGGAGCTGGGTTTGTCTTCTATGGCAGAGGAAGTGAGTCTGTTCTCTGACTTCAAAGAACTCCTAAAATCTGTGTGTAGGTGTGTCTCAGGAAAGTGGGATATTCCAATGGAGGTAAGGGCTATCCATGGGGATACAGTTGCCTTTTGTGTGGTTCCTTGACCCTCTCAACCCTCCCTGACTTTTGCTTGCTACAAAATTCATGCTCTGAGGGCTCCAACGCCAATCCTACTACAAAACACACACTTGAGTAGAGAAGAATATGGGATGAAAAGACTTACAGTGCACTTAAGACATTAAATTTTCCTATTTTTTCAAGAAGTCTCATGTTGTTGTGTCCCCATATTTTCCTATTTTTGTTGGTTGTTGCTTCTTTGATTTTTTAGGGAGAGGGTAAGAGGGAAATATTACAGGGAACTGGCAGGTTTCAGTCTTGTTTGATCACTCCTTCTTCGGACCTTGGAACTAGACTATTATCCATGCCCTCTGAAATCGTGCCCACTGAATGGAGGAAAACTCCCTTTATATCTAATGTAGGACCAAAATGCCTACAGATATGAAGATGAGTTGGAGGCACCATATTACTACACTCATGCTAAAATAAACTCCTACTGAGTCAATAAGCCTGTACTTTAGTTCCTGAGGTACAAAATGTGCAGCTGCACAATTCAATAGATATTAGCTATGAGTTTGTATTGTGACTATTTTCACAGGATAAATCTATCTACCTTTTTGTATGGCAGTCTGACACAAAGTTGCATATAAATCTTGGGCTGTGTGAGGAACAGTGTTGCCAGTAGGTCCAAGGAGGTGATCCTTACCCAACTCAGCACTGGTGAGGCCATACCTGGAGTACTGAGTCCAGTTCCGAGTTCCCCAGTACCAGAGAGACATGGTCATACTGGTGAGACACCACCAAAGGGCCACAAAGTTGATTAAGGGACTGAAGCATCTGACATATGAGGAAAGGCTGAGGGAACTGGGACTGTTTAGTCTAGAGAAGAGAAAGCTCAGGGGGCGATCTTCTTAACATATATATATAAGTACTTTAAGGGAGGGTGCAAAGAAGATGTAGCCAGGCCCTTTTCAGTGGTGCTCAGTGACAAGACAAGAGGCAAGGGGTACAAATGGAAGCACAGGTGGTTCCCTCTGAACATCAGGAAATACTTTTTTAATGTGAGGGTGACCAAGCACTGGCACTTCACAAAGAGATTGTGGAGCCTCCCAACTTGGAGATATTCAAAAGTCATCTGGACATGGCCCTGGGCAACCAGTTCTAGGTGTGTCTGCTTGATCAGGGGGGGTGGACCAGATGACCTCCACAGGTCCCTTCCAACCTCAATCTTTCTGTGATTCTGTGATAATGCAGAAATAAAAATACAGATCATGAAATAAGGTTGCAATGTAAAACCTCACAAATCCTGAAAAAGTTACCATCTGCTTATAGTTTAGAAGGACTTGCACCACTAATTTTCTGGCTGAAAGGCTCTCATGTTTCTATGTAGCTGAACAAATTAGATTTCACTATTCACCAACTTTAGGCTCTCTTCTCTTGACTGAAGGAATATACTCAGCTCATGTGGCTGCTTCATGCTGAGTTTCACCTTCACTGAATATTCTATGTATCTGAACTGGATATCAGTGTTTGAAAGGCTGAGTATTTTATTTTATAGACACTGTGTTTCATGTCCGTTCTACTCAGCGAAAACTGAGATATAAACACTTCCTAATCAAGTCTCCATGAAAAAATTTTTACTGGTGCATCTCCACAGACATGCCAAAGAAATTCTAAAAGTATTGTATGCAATGACAATGCAATGACACACAAGAGATAAACAAAGTTTAACTGTAAACTGGTCACATTACTTCTAGACTTTACTTTCAGTAAGCAAAATTCTAACTTTTTCATAAGAAAAGTTAGAATTTTCATACAAATCACAATGAAAGATATCGATAAGCACTGCTTTAGTCTATACTGCAGTGCAGACACAAGTTAAAAAATAGTCTAATAAAACCACATGCACTGAGGCACAGAACAAGATTTCTGCAGGTTTCTTGATAGTGGCTGATATTTTGAACCAGTTAGTGACATTCTGATTTGAAACTATCATTTAGTTATAAAACTACAGGTAAAATGGATACATGGAAGAACAGTCATGTGAAGAAAAACAGTATTGAAGAGGGAAAAAAGGTTAAGAAATTTTCTAACCAAAACATATTACAGATCTCTCACAAAAATTTTAGAGTTGGCAATACCTCCAAGGGTAGACTAGTCTTATGTCTTTCCAGATATGTAAGAAATAACTTCCAAAATAACTATCTCAATTTTTTCTGCTAGACCATTTGCTCTGTGTGCTGACAACAGCAGTTGGGAATCCCATTCCCTTCCTTGTTGTCACAGAAAACCAAGAAAGATGATCTCTTGATTACTGACTTGAATATATACAACATTCTCAGTGAAAAGTCTGTCTATTGGCAATCCACATCTACTCAGTGAAGTCATACAAGAACTCCCTAAAATGAAAAGAGCATCATGGGTGGAAAAGGTACAACTTATTTTTAGTCAAGCAGGGCTTAGTCTGGTTGAAGAGATGGCAAAGAGAAGCGTTGGGAAGAAGAGCAGCGATTTCAGAACAGGTAGCTGCTGCTTTGAGGGCAACAGACAAGATGAGGGAGGTGTTGAAAGAAAAAGTCCATGATAATTTGTCATAGTGGAGAGAAAAACATAAAGGGAAAGAATATAGCAGCAGTTCATGGAAGTGGTACAAGGAATTTTAGAAGCTGGTAACGTTGTAGTAGTTAAGTCTAGGAGTTCGTATGTCTGTGTGTATAAGAGCAACAAGGTGATGGTGAAGAAACTAAAAAAGCTAAAGCCAAGAAACATTTGCCAAGGAATCCTGCATCGAGCCATGGGAAACCTGCCAAGCTACATAGTCTGTGACTCAGAGATATATTTAAATTATGGTTTTTTTCCTTTTCATATTAAAAAATGTGAATAGCTGGCAAATAATTTTGTCAGATTCTTAGTTACTTGTTATGAAGAATTTATTTTCATTTTTAGAATTAAAACCAAGTAAAATCTAAAACTAGAATTATGAAATGACTAGAAATAACATGATCTGGACTGTCCTGTGGAAACCTTTATTCAGAGGGATTATTTCTGAACTGCTTCCTCACTCTTGTTCCCACCACTGCTTTGACAGATCCACTGGACAAATCTATGCTACAGGAATGAAAAGAAAAACTAAGGCAAGATAAAAGGAAAAAATATGTATCACTGTTTAAAGATTAAGATCATTGTCTCTTTTGATAGGTAAAATGAATACGGTACAGTATAAAACTTTACTCTGAAAACAGGCCACAGCTGACAACATTGCACGCTCTGGACAGTTACCCACTTCCAGTCACAAGTGACTTGCCTCAGCTGTTGTGCAATTCAGAGTTCTCATTTCAAATGTAACATTTTTTGTACTTCTCCCTCTTCTTTCCCTTTAATAATATCTTTGTGTGGGTGGATGCCAGACACAGCATAGGAAGAAGTTACTTCATGTAGAACTTACTATCCTTCATCATAAACTGCTCAAAACTTTTAATAAACTTATCTTCTCCTACATATAAGAAGATGACATAGATAAGCATTACAACTAAGGAAATACTCTTCAGCTACAATCTGACAGAAAACAGATCAGCCATCTTGAGTTTCTCATTTTAGTCTTTAACAGACCAATTACTTGAACTCTATCATTCTTCAAGTAGGATAGTACTGCAATTATGAGTAACATCTCTAGGATCACTGGGGCTGTGTCAGGATTAAACTATTATTAGAAACAGATCTAATACATCAAAAGAATTGCAATTATTATTATTTTTTTCTGGAGTTTCTCATGTCATCCAGTAGACAGAAGTAGATAAAGGAAAACATGTAGTTTCTGAAAAACTACTGCAAACTTCCAGTGCTGCAGCATGTTGTTTTCTCCCTGCTGCTACTTAAAATGAAGTAACTGAATTCTAAAACTAAAGATAATATTCTGTCCCCAAAATGTACATACAGTCTATTTCCTAAGAAACATATGGGATTTCTGCCTGTGCTGAGAAAGCAAGGTCCTTTCTGAGCTGTATGTAGATACAAGCCAACAAGGGAAATACCCAGCTGGTACAGCAAGCTTCTAGGACACTGTTCATGTACAGGTCCAGAGCTGCTAGAAATGTGACTGGAAGTTGCAAGCCACTGATGTGGTGCAAGAGGAGGTAAAAGGCAAAACAGAAAATAATATTAATAGGGAGAGAGAACACTAAAAAAGATTAGGCATCATTTTGGCAATCCACTGCGGGGTTAAGCTTGCTCATCAGATGTATGTTTCCTGGTGTGGGTTTTCATCATGAAAAGTTTGCACTGCTTTGCTGCAAATGATTATTTTACATGGAGATGCTGGACTTTCTGAGGGTTTTAACATACAGGTTGGCAACCTGGGAAGAGCCAGAGTTGTAAAGTGGACCAGTCACAAGAAATTTGCAGATGGATATGCATGTTCCCTTTGAATGCATAACTGAGAGGGAAACATTAGTAAAAGTGAAACCAAACAGAGGCACTGTGTAAAGCTTTATGACCAAAGCAGGGCCAGCCTACTGTGTAGATTCAGTTGTTGATTAAAAATGCAGCAAAAGGAAAGAGAAAGACCATACATGAGGGAAAATATAAGCATCTTCAAAGCTCCCTTAGGAACCTGGGAAAAGAAGATAATTTTCTGGGTGCTTAACATTTACTTGACACCTTTCACATAAGCATCATGTTTCAAGGTCTCAGGTGGCCTTGGAGCAGAATGATGGGCCTTGTCCCCCACTACTGACATAAAAGGGAGTTTTATCACAGACGTCAATGACCCCAGGATCAAGCCAAGTGAGATCTGGTTTCACAACCTCTTATAAGAAAAAAAAGGTGCTTCAACAGAAGGATACACACACAGAAACACTGACACAGACACAGACACACACACACACTTTGACCAGAATATGCTCTAACGTCGGCAGATCTGTTCCTGGGCAGAACTACTTCAGCATCCATCACTTAACACTACTTTTTGAAATGGAACAGCCTTGATAGGTTGAAGGTCCTTCACTTATTCCCTCAGCACACACGTCAATTCTCTTATCTTCTCCAGAAGATTTGTAGGTTTATTTCACCAGGGCTTTAAGAATTGTTATCTCAGCTCAGGGAGCATGATATAACAGTGGCATTTTGAAAATAGTCACAACATTTGAAGCAACTTCTGGAAATACATACACAACTGACCTTGGAAAAAAGGAAAGGAAAAAAAAGTATGGTCTTTGCTTGGAGTGGCAAAAGGAGCATTCCTCTTGTTTATACTGACAGTTCTACCAGCAAAATGATTTAACAATTTGTGTGTTAAACACCCACCCCATCACTGCACACAGCTGAATTACATCTATCTTGTCAGTCAGCAGTTTGAAGTTTAATTATATAACTAAACTGCAGAGTTCTGCATTTTTATAGCATCCTGGAAGAACTGCTGGTATGACAAATACAATATGATCATTCTTTTCCCGTGATCACTTATTAAGTTTTCTATATTCTCTTTCTCATGAATCTATTTCATAACCCCTTTCTAAACTTGCACTCTCTATAACTGCCATGCTTCTTTGCTCTTCTTGTGCAACTCAGTTTTAGGGTTTGAAGGCAGTAACTGAACTATGGATTAGATAAAGGCTGTCCTATGTGTGTGGATAGGAGCCAAGAGGGCTACTTCCTTTCTAATTCACTCACATAAGCAATGGGACAAATAAGTGTGCAGGATGCTGTGCACAGGCAGTGTGTGTGTGTCTGTGCAGAGCTCAGGAAAATCCTCACCTCCAGGTGTTTGTGCCTGTGAACAAATTTGCCCACATTTTCCTTGAAATGATCTAAATTCTCCTTCCAGAGGATGCCAGAGCTGGTTTTTACCACAGCTTTCGTTTAACTCACTTAAAAATCCAGCAGACAGCACTCCAAAATGACATTTTAGTGAGAGCATGAAGGTGCTCTTTAATGCTGTATTTTATGATAAACTATATCACAGCAAAAGACCAACTTTCAAGGTAACCAACAGAAGTCTGTTCCTAGTCTTTATTGTTTACACAAAAGAAATGAAAGTCATCTTCTACATGAACTAACTACTCCTTTATCCTGTATGAAATTTCATTGTGAATAACTTATTCAAATCACAGTTTTCAGAGATACAGAATTAATTTTTTGTAGTTCCATAACTTTTCCTGCAATGCCAAGATGACTCAGAAAGCTCATCAGCTGACATTTACCTTCTTTACTGGTCTACAAAACCCTTTTAAAATGGACTTCGCTCTGAGAGTGCCTCTAATGTTGGAACTAGTTTTTATCAAGGAGATACGTAACAGATTTTCAAGTCTGAGGCCCTCTAAAATTCAATTCAAGTTCCACAAACTGATTATATTTTCAATCAGATTGCTTTCCAAGTAAAGCTTTAAACAAAAAGATTTTGGGCCATTAGGTTGATTTATCCTGGAGTAAAGAACTCTTTTTAAACAGATGTGTTGTCATTCTTCTATCAGCTGAAAGTCTATGCACACCTAATTATTGCCTGAAGGAAACTACCTCTGATTCTTCTGTATCAAAGGAGAAGCAAGTTAATGTAAAGGGAATACATATACTACACATACTGGTTCATTCAATCTGCCCAAAGATACTTAGCAAATTAACATCCAAGTATGTGTTCCCAGGTTTTCTAGGGTTTTATTTCTTTCTCAATAATGCTAAGAAGCTTCACAGACAAAAGTTATACCCTACAGATAAAAGAGCTTATACTCTAAATACGTAATATAAAATCCTAAGAAAGGACAGAGTTATAAATGATGTATCAGTTCCATCATTATGAGTCACCCAGAAGATGGTATATCTATTTGACTAAATTACTCTTTTTTTTTTTTTTTAAATTCTAGAGCTAGGAAGAGTAAGGCAGAAAAGCAAATATCCAACTATAAAAGCATAAGAAAAAAAGTCTGAAAGACAAAATCTTTTCTGTCATCTGCAGTAGTACAGTGACAGAGTGATAATGAGGTAACAGAGGCTGCACATGGGCACTCTCCAAGACTTCAGACAAGAGAGCTCCAATAGATGTCAAATTTCCATATTTGAAGGGAAACATAGAATTTGAAATGTTCTACACATTCTAGGACATAAATTTCCCAATACAGGATAAAATCCAAGAAAAAGCTTTCTTTTTTTTTCCTTTTTTCTTTTTTTTTTTTTTCCCCTCTGCAAAATAAGCTAAGAGAGAGAATCCTTGGATTTTCTCTCCAACTGGGCTTGAGCTGCTCCTATGTGGTATTGAGTACATTTTGATCTATGATCACTTCTGTTGTCCCCATATTAGGTGTTACTGGCATATGTTGCACTAAACCTCTTTAAATTTTCAGATAAACCTGAAACATCAGAAGAAGTACCGCTCCCCTGCAACTAGTATGTCTCATCACCTTCAGCTGTAATAAAACTCTCTTGGTCAGAAAAAAAATCTCTGAAAGGGGAGATCAG
This sequence comes from Athene noctua, assembly GCF_965140245.1. Lineage (NCBI taxonomy): Eukaryota > Metazoa > Chordata > Aves > Strigiformes > Strigidae > Athene > Athene noctua. The sequence continues at coordinate 128,914,161 of NC_134038.1, forward strand.
AGTTATCAGTTTTACTTAAACAGTAAACTGTTATGTGAGCAGAGGTGAAATTTCAACTTCAAACTTCTCCAGCTGCTGAGTCTGAGTGTCAAAAGACATGAAAGTGGATTAGAAGGATGGTGTGAAGAAAATACTTTAATTTTTAGCAGCTGTGCTGGCTTACAATGGATTCATAAACACCTGCGGAGAAACTTGCGATAAGCATTTAAGGTAGAAAGCATATATAGCAACCATCCAAGGAAAACTGATACAGTTTTCAAAGGCCAGTTAAACTAGATATAACTTTGCCCTAAGCAATACTTTGTCCCATGCAATACAGTCTGCCACTCGGACTGGAGAAGCTGCAAGATTTACATTCACTGCCCCTGACAGTGCATAGCAATCTGAGTCCACCTACTGAGAGCTCTCCAGTTACTTATCCTGTTCAGCTATTAGTGATTTCACATGAAATCTTTTTTTTTTTTCCCACTTGAATCCTGACCAAAAGAAAGAGTTTAATTTCTTATATTAAAGAGAAAGACCAAAAAGAAGAACTTCTAGGTGACAACACTGCTCAGAGACCACCCTCCCCTATGCAACTGCAGCGTTAACACACCTCATGCTGTAGATTTGTGTGTTTCAAAGCCCCCCAAAATAATTTTGGGACAATTGTTATGCTGTTATCTCTGCTTTGCCATTACTAGAGCCATAGCTCTGCTTCTGTGTTGTCCATGGCACAACTCTATTGGCTTCTGGCATTATTTTAATGGGAATAGCATACAATTCTGCCTTTACAGAATGCATGTTTCCTCAGCCTCTGAAGTACTGAGCATCTGTAGCTCCTTGAGCCACCCCACATCTTGAACTTTTCAGTCCCCCCAGGGACACCCTCATGTCCACTACAAGCGGTTCCCCAAGATCCAGATGGAGTTGGCTGTCATTTCTGAAAAAAATCTGATTTGCTCAGAATTAAAAGACCAGAATCCTCTTCTAGAGTAAGTCAATAACCAAGTAAAAGCTTCCTTCCATGGTAAGCCATTTTATGCCTTGTTTTTCATATTGTTGTGGCTGGAGTGTTTGCCAAAAATTGGGAGTTCATGAAAAAGTCTGGGCCCTCTTTAAGGTTGAGGAGATGAGCAACACCTCCCTTTCTTTTTTACAATTACTTTCCAGAAAAGGAAAACTGATTCCAAGGCAGGAGAGGAGCAAGCAAGCCTGTTTCTGTGCCTCAGTGGGTAGGACACCTGGCCAGGATACAGTTCTGACTTTGTACATACACTCTTTCATTGCTAATGATCTGATGAGATCTAGTTGTAACTGAGTATCTTCATTCCTACAGCAGCAGAATATGATTCATCACTGACAAACAGGCTTCATTTAACAGCTACAGACAGGAACATTTCTGAAAAATCTCTTGCTACATACACTTCTTTAGATGCTGAAGGCTTGCACTCCAATTATTTGGATATAAAGAGCACTTAAAAAATTATTCAGTTGTATAGAACAGTGTGTATGCTGTACTGACATAATACTAAAACCTGCTTTGTGGACATAATTCAATAAAAAAGTAATCTGATAATCACTATAGTTGGTCAAATTCTGGATGATATAGCTGATTGAGTCATTTATCTTTAGGCAACTGATCTAGACTCAGTCAAAATCAATAGTAACCAAATCTTCATGCCAATTTACTCCCGTTCAGTAGAATAAATTAGTGGAAATGAAGTAATTCCTTGGATGAAATTCTTATTTGACAAATGTCTATATTCCAAAAGCACTTATTACTGACAAACGTGGATGTGTGAGGAGAGAAGATATGGATATGGAGAATATTTAAGTAAAAGAAGAAATACTGCATCAGAGATTGTCTTTGAGTTGCCTCCGGATGGTATGCTTTCAGAACATCTATAAAAGGAAAGCAGGGCACATCATGCATGAGTTTCTGGAAGAAGTCATATGGTTTGACCACGCATAGCCAGTCTGCTGTTTCCTGAAAGACTGCAAAACATGAAGCATCCTGCCAGCATAAGAGGGCAGCCTGGCATGTCACATGCTGACATCAAGAGCTCTCAACTTGTCAAATCCTGGCTCTGTCTCTAGCAGAGTCAGCGTACCATGGTGGCTGTGTCTCACGTGGACTCATCTGTACAGGGCCAGCGTGTCAGCAAGTCAAGCAGAGCATGCAAGTGAATGTGATGGCCATGCCACAGGTGTTATGCAAACAAAAATTAGGAGCAAGGTAACAACATGTGTATTCATATCACAAGGCGAATTGTAACTTCTGAGGAAGAAGGGAGAGGAACTAGGGAGAGCTGTATCCTGCCATGCTTCTCTATTTTTTAGTACACAGGCAACATCAGGACCCTGAGGACTGATGGCAGCGGAAGCTCCAGCTATGTGTGGGGATCACGTGTGCTGCTCTGTGGCAATCAGCATGCACATGCAGGAGAGGCTGTGGCCACCTCCCTTCGTCCCCAAATTAGGACTCTATCTAGGTCTTCAACATCTGCAACTACAGCGAAAGTACAGACTCCCAGACCAGCTGGCAAGTGCTCTGCAGTGGTCTGAACCCTGTGGCATAGGTAAGCTTTTCCACAAAGGCAGCGGGGAACTGCCTCTGGGCACTGCAGTTCCCTTAGAGAAACTGTTTTCCAGAAATCTAAATATCAAACTTCCTCTTGCTTTCTCTTTGACATTTTGAGCTCTCCTCTCACAGCCAATTATTTACTCCTACAAAGTAGCAAAACATTTCAGAAAGCTGTGATGTTTTGCTCTGCTGTCCTTAGCTGTTTTTAAACTGTCATCCATTCCTTCAGGTGCACTTTCCACTTCTCCTATGCAGATTTATGATTTTTTTTAGATGTAAAGAGCGTCTAACAGCTTTGGTGAGCACCTACATATGGAGAAGTTCTAGTGCAAAGCTGTTGAGAAGAAAAGACACATATGCGAGACAGGTTTGTCCTATACACTTCTTAACTATTACATACTATTTTTATGACTGAACAATGGTAGCTAATGATTAGATTTCTTTTCTGGGTAATCAAATGCAAAAAACTCAGTAAAGCTGCCCAGATCAAAACTTCTGACTAGACATTCAATTTGGAAAAAAACCCCACACCTGGAAGCTCAGCCACATGAGCCACTGTTAAAATCCAGTCTTTCTCCCTGCTCTCCAGAGTGCACCAGTGTCCAGTAAAGGATCGCATATACCCACTTGGAGTTTAAATACCTTTTTGTAGCCATTTTCTTATGAAAGAGAAAAGTAAATAAAAACAATGTTTAGTTCTATTACGAGTCAAACAAAAGTACACAGAGCTTCCCCCGGCCAAACTCTAGGCAAAAAGCAAAGCTTCTCTCAGCCAAGTTCCTGAAGAGGGAAGCTGTGTGAATGAGCCAGGAGACCCTTTCAAAAGGAAAGTCTTTGGGCAGCGTACAGCTGGCTAGCCCTCTCCAGGTTGGAGAGGAAGGGGCACGGGTAGCATTGCCCTGCTTCTCTCCTGTTCTCTGGCTGGTGGAGTGACCGCTGAAAGCCATCTGCAGCTGGGGATACTATCAAAGCAACCCTCAGGCTGCTCTGGCTTATCCCGGGAATGAACTTGTCTTTGAGATGCTCCAGAAAACACAAAGGTGATGCACCTTCACACTGACAGGCCAGCAGCTGTGCCGAGCACAGCTCAGAATGAGGGACCCAGGAATTTCTGCTGCCAGCTGCATTTCCAAATATCTGTTACAAATGCTATGATGTTAAAACCAAGGACTTAGAAATATCTACATCATGACTGACATGTTGTGGTCTTTATCCTAGCCACAAGGTCTTTTTCTCTGACCTCTGGCCAGGCTAATTCAGATTGTCACAGACTGGAATATCACCCCTCTAAGGAATGTATATTTTTTCAAGGATGATGTGTTCAGGAGGATTTCAGACCAGTGCTGTGTCACCTGCACATGAAGAAGCTATGGGAAGTTTTCCAGGAGGGGAGCGCTCTTGTGAGCTCCTGCAGTTGCCGACTGCCAGCCCAGAGCCACCCGTGGCCCCAGTTCCTTGGGCACTGCCTGGCCTGACATGACCCCGCACCTGAAGTTAACAGTCAGAGTAAACTTGGTCAGCTAACACTGTTTCTGTGGGTCTTCTTACCCCTGCCTCAAGGTTCCCTTCTGTTTTTTGTCATGGGTAGTGACAGTTTTTGGTTTCTATGGTTTATCAACGGTTTCCCTTACCAACAGATCTATTCCTCTGACTGAAAGTCTGGCACAGCTGGAAACTAAAAGGAAAACCACAAGTGAATGGCCTGGCACTCACTTACCACTCATCTCCAACCACAGACCGATACAGTTACTGGATTTGACTAACGGCTATCAATCAGCCCAACTGTAGCCACTTAGAAAGGTATCTGCTAGAAAAGGCTTGAGGGAAAATGTGAACTAAAACCCAAGGTATTTTACTTTTAATGGGGTGATGCTGTCTTGGAAACTCACATCTATTTTGTACTGAATAATTAGTGGTATGATTCTGACGGTTTGCCCTTCTCTCCATTAATGTGCGTTTGTCCTCTGCCCAAACCCAATGGGAGTTCTGCCTCAGAGGTCAGATTAAACAGAAAACAATCCTGCTTATTTGAAAACTGGAATAACATGAACAAGTGCAGTCTTTTGCTTTCCTTTGTTAGTTAAGTTTGAAGGAAAATGTCATTGTTGTTCAATCAGATCACTAAGGTCGCTAAGCTAAACTGTGGCTTGGGTCCATTCAACTTAAAAAATATCTTTGTAATAGGCTGGCCACTTATCTGGGGTGGAAGAAAAAATCCTATTTTATTAGGTCTGGTTTGGAAAAACCATTAGCCTCCCACACACCCATATGCACATGAATGGCAGAAGAATAAAGGAGGAAAAGTGCAAAGCGCAGAATTTTGAATGCTGACAAGATCTTTCCAAGGAACGAACCTTCTCCCAGTACAGTTGGTCTGGACTGTGGTGAACTTTTATGGCACTTGCAACTTAAATCATTCTTGTAACAAAACAAGATAATTTCCAAAAATGGCAAAAACAAACTCAGGCCAGAACTGCACAGTACCTTGGTTCAAAGGTTCAAATCAAGCTGTGCAGCTTTTACAGTTCTAAGCTGCAACATCCACCTTTGCTTGTTGAAACAAAGACAAAACAGAAAAGGGAAAAAAAAGTTGTTGTTTTAATTTTCCTGTTACCAAAATCTAACTGTGAGCACAGACAAGTGAATGATTACACTTTTGAGCTCTTGGTCCACTAGATATGCTGGTTTAAGGTTCACTGGAAAACACCAGATAATATGATTGCAAAGTCTGTGTTTAAAATTGCTGCATGATAAAGAGAACAGTTCTCTCTTAAACCACATTTAAGATGTTTGCCAGTTTATACAGAAAAAGCAACTCATAAGCAGCATTTATGACTGTATTTACTCAGTTGCTTTTTGTCTAGATGTCTCTATTGTCTTGGTTTTATTATACCTTCCCTCCCAATATACACTTATACTTTTTTTTTTTCTTTTTCTTTTATGGATTTGTCTTCTGCTCCCTCTATTTCTCTCTTCTTTCCAACATAAGGAAGATTTGAAAATATACTACAGCTCTCTTATCTCTCCGCATTTGAAAGGCATTTCAGAAATGTGTTGAAAATAAGAGAAAAGAGGGAAAGTTAGGCTAAGAGCTGAAAAAAAGGTAGAAAATTTACCATATAGAGAAATACAGGATCTAGCAGGCAAAGCAAAATATTCTTACTGATTAGATATGCTGAAGCACAGGAAAATAACTGACAAAGAATTAAACATCTGAAATGAGACAAAGTTGTGTCAGAAGTATGCCTCACAATTCCACACATGGCAGTATTCATATTTTAGAGTCTATTATCTTTAGAGTATTTTTTCAGACTGTTCACAGTACTATTCTTGTATGTGCAGAAAGGTAAAACAAAACTGAATTCTTCACTACTATCAGTCAGAGTTGCCTTTCTTTCTCTGTACAGTGTGACCAGGATTTCATCTGCAATATCCATAAGCACAGTAAGAAATTAAAAACCGAGTTTGATGACAACAGTGTGCAAAACAACTATTAATAAAGATAATTTTAAAAAGACAAGAAATTGTCCTTCTCTACAGAAGTCCTGGTGATTTTTCCATTATTTCCTACCCTACATAAATCATGCTAAATTTATCCATCGATTTCAGTCTGAGACAGAGTTTCATTTATGGCATATTATAGGAATACGTGGTCTCTCTCTTTTGGTCCTGTCCAAACCGAAGTATCTTCAGTCACATCTTTGCCTGCACTGATGTACTTGGGCTATGGCAAGAATATGTACTGTACTTAGAAAAACAAGCTCCATGTTAAGTTGCATGGTATTTTGCTGCTAATGCTGCAGTATATTATACTTCACTATACTGTTGTTTACAGGCTTTAAACAAATGATTCTGCCCCCCAATGCTTTGAATAAATGAACAATATTAATGGAAAACATTTTTAAGTGACATCATACTGTTATTTAATTTGAAGTGAGAGTCACTTAGTACATATAAATCCTACTTATCAGGTATGCATTCACAAAGTTATGGATTCATTGTCTGTTCCTCAAGACCGTTCAACAGTGAAGCAACTCATTGCAAGGAATGACTAACCCAGGATATGTCTGGAGGAGAGGGCACAGTACTTCAAATCTCCAAGCAATTCTCTGCTATAGCAGAATTCCTGTGAATCACTTTCCCCAAAGCCCACCGTCCTCTCTGCTTCATTCCGCAGATGAAGAACATGCTTAGGCAATTGAGAACCTGTGGTTCTGCTATTGAACATACGTTGCCAGATGTATACCTAATTTTTTCAAAGTCCAACCTTAAAAGATCACATCTGTGAGCAATTAGCACCTATAGGAACAGCTAATTCAGACCAAATGATGGCATGATGAAACTGATGCTAGTTAGGAGAGCAGATTCAAGGGTGAACTGGACTGCAGATAATTTCTGAGATAAAAGCTGCCCGCCCCATTCAAAGCACCAGAGAACCTGCAGGCTGTTATGAGTTATCACTTTGTTGCCTGTTGATAACAAATGGGAGTATGTGCCTCCTTCTCTGGATAAGGACATGCATACAGTAGCTCACATACTGATGGCCTGATTTCCTTTGCAGCTACCTCTGTGTGTGTGTGTGTGTGATATTTTAGCAGACAGATAACAACAATCATTCTAGCAGAGTGGCTTACATTCTTGCAAATTTAGCTTCAACACATGCTTTTGATTGTGCTACACAGTCTTACAAAGACCAGAAGAGAGACACTGTGAATTCCAGCCTCAGCTCTTCAACTGCCAGTTCTTTTACAGAGATCATTTCAACCTAGTGCTGTACCGCGCACATTAACAGAGATTAGCTCCACTACTCTTTGTGCCACTCTGTTGTGCTGAATTGTTTCGAGAGAGGCTACAATCCCCTTTGAAGTCAGGGTTAATTTCAGCAATGATTTCAGTGAAGCCGGGACACATGATCCAGCTGAGTTCTTCTTTTCCCTCAGTGATAAAAGTTCAAACTTTCCTATCCAGCTTCAGGTTTTGAAGACAGCTTAAAAACAGGTGTTCCTGTTACACTGGGCTATTTTCTTCTGCAACCACTTGACCATATTTATTCTGCAAAGCATTAACTGAAACTTAAGCTGCAGAGCCAACTGCTCTTCCCTCGCTCACAAGTAGAGGTGGAATCCAGGGGAAGGTGGGTGCCCCGTCTCATTCCACAGACCTATTGTCCACCTGGTCCTGGAGTTGACACAGCAAAACTACATGCAATGGATCTGATGGCCGCATTTTAAACTCTACTAATCTATGGCTTGTTTGGAAAGAGGAATAAAGATTTACTATATTTTAGTGTGAAAGATTCTTTACAATTACTCTGTGCTGTAAGACATTGTACCTAAGAATGAATACGTGTGTATTGCTATTTTTTTTAAACCTGTTAAATGTTTTATGATTAAAGGAAGCCTGTAGGTCCTAAATGTAGTGCTCACATCACAGCCTAATCACCAGATGAGGCTCTCAGCTTTGATTTTATCACATTTATACACATTACCTAGAGCAACAAAGTCTCGGGCTCATGACTTTTCTACACACAGAGATGTAACTCCTCTAATTGGACAAATTTATACCACTGAAATATGACTTATATGCCTACAGCTTGTTTCCCTATGTCCACTGTTTGTGCCCATGAGGGAACGTGTCTCATCATTTTATTAAAGTCACACATCTCTCTTCTGCTGCTACAATTTTCAAGCATGGCAGGTAATGCAATAACTGTCTCACATATATTAGGAACTGGCAGAATAAGCTGAAAAATGAGACAACCACTAAAAACATGATTTAATATTTAAAAATGAATAAATAATAACCTCATGCTATTTGTGCCAGTCTTGTGGCTTATGAAATTCTGGGACTGATGACCATACCAACAGCAGGCTGATTAAAACACCATGGAGCTGGTGCATGAACAGTCTCAGAAGGGCATGTGCACAGTATTCATTTCCCTCTCAGGTGGATGAAGCTTAGGCACTGAGATAATACTGTTTCACTTTTTGGTTTGGGGAGGTGGAAAAGCTTTTTGGGAAAGGACTGTCTTTCAAGTTTTGGGTTTGAATTAGTACCTGTAATGTTTTGAAGACTGCACATGCAGTCACAACACTGGCTGCTCTAAAATGTATGACTTCTTCAGCTTGACTGGGCTGTAAATGTAACATAGGCTACAAAAATTGATGGTCTCTTCTGATGAATTTTAGCTCTGTATTTACTTCAAAGGAAGACAAATGCAGTTGCTTGTGCAATATTATAGTTAAACTTGCCTAACTGGAATTATATAGATATCTGACTCATTAGTCCCACATATACGCCTATTAACACCCTACTCTGCAGGATTAAAATCATATAGGATTGTGGTTCTTAAGACTAGGCATGTACAGATGCACTACAAACTAAGCATTGAAACATTTCAACATTTTTTCTCAAGACTGCCTACTCAAAAGAGAGCCTAAGACTGGTGATCTCTGCTTTCTTTTACAGATCATTTCACCCAGATTTAGAATCCAGTCTTGTCATTCACCTTGATTATTACCTAATCCAAGCAAGAAGAGAGACCCTTTTCCCCTAAAACACTGTTCATGCTTTCCTGCTTTGGAGCTGCCAGCAGTCCTTGGGCCATCTGGGAGAGTTACCTGTATCCAGACAGAAATGGATGCTACTCCCATGTTTGCCTTTCTCTTTAATGAGTGGTTCACTAAGTAGGAGTTACAAGGCCCTTCCTACTGGCCAGGAAAATGCTCAGCCTCAGAGTGAAACCTTTTTATAAGTAATCCTTACTTTTACCTAAACATAAAAAAAAAAAAAGCACTTATCTTGCTGTGCCAAAGGATGCCCCCATGCCTTTGCCCCCCCGCCAGTCCTGCCAGCTGTACCTCTGAAGGATTCTGTGATATGGTAGGAAACCATAGCGTACCTTACAATTTTCCTTACTGGTTATTATTATCAATGCACGATAGCTTTGAAATCACAAAGAAAACAGTCATTGTGACAAATACATTTACATTTTTGTTAGACAAGGACAGTCCATCCAAATGTGTCCAGAAGTCACTGCAACCTGCTTAATTAGACAAGAAATTGAAAACCTGAAACTACCATATAAGGAAAATTTCAAGTAATGCTTTATTTGGAGTGATCTTATGAGCAGTGCACATAGACAGAAAAAGATGCACAAAACAGAACAGTTTCTGCATACACCTGACTACTGTGAAATTTATTGCTGATCTGTAAGTAGAGTAGGATCCTTGGGAATCTGTGCGAGGGGTTTCAGGACACAACCTTTGTGTGTTCACGTATGCTGAAGCCTACAAATCTGCACCATAGCTAAAATGTGAGTGTTTTAAATAGAGCTATGACTTTCTACAAATCTCAGATTGCAGGAAAAATGCCTTCTCACCTGAGAAGTGCCATTTGTTTAGCTGAATTAGCCAAGATGAGAGAAATGTTCAAATTTATTCTAGGTGTATCTAGATAGAGTTATATTGATTGTATTTTTTTGTGTCTATGAATTCCTTTATACACTTTTGTGTATTTCGGATCTATTTCTTAAACAAATACTTCATTTGTATTTGTCTTAAACTGTTTTGAACTAAGGGTGGTCTAAATTAAATGAGGTGCCTTCCACTCTGAGGCATAGCAATCTGTAACACAGGGACTGGACCATTCATACAGAGCTCACCTCTCTCCTATACTTGTTCAAACCTGCAGTACCCTGACTGTGTTTGTAACAGCCTACAAAACTATATTCTAGCAAACTCAAACTGCCAAATATCTTCTTGGCATAAACGGGATTCTGATATATTTTGTGATGCTGTGTTGTGTTTTATTTAGAAACCCATTCCAGTGAAGTCTCCAGGATATAAAAAAGCTCAGAAGATTCTCAGTACTTTTCTTAAAAATTACAGAGCTTTAAAATCTTTCAAAGATAAAGCAAAAATGAGCAGGGAAAGAAGGCAACAAGTACCCAGTAAGACAGTAAAAAGAAAAGGTTGTCTTAATGTCAAACCAACATCTACTTCTAAGCGTTAGCTGCGTTCTCATACTCGTATCCTATCAGCACCAGTGGAAATGCAGATTGCTGATTACCCAAGGGCACTACCATTTTCCAGCAGAAATAACTGTTGCATTTATTCAATCTTTTGGAAATAATCCATGGAGTTTGCAAAATTTTACAGTTTATTGCTACCAAGGTCACAGTAACATGGGTTTTCTTTTGCAATCCATCAGGAGAATCCGAAAGACAACATATACAGAGAATATTGCAACATTAACCCAATATAACAGTCCATGGAGATAGCATTCAGTGCTGTTGACTGTAGCTTCATGGCAATGAGCCTTGAGATTAGTCTTCCAAATCATGCTTGTATACTGAAGTATGTGAAAGTCATATTGTTTCCAATGAAACAACACAGTACATACAGACTTGGCACATTCCTGACCTCTACAGTTTTTGACATTCTCCCTAATTTAGGACTAAGAATGTCAGACTGACCCTGCATTTGGCAAGAATAATATAAGTCCTGGTTTTATCAAACTCTGCTTCAAGTCAGATCTCATTCCCATTTTAAAAAAACCCTCTGCTTTCGTAATATTAATGTAATATTTGCATTTGTAAACAACTAGAAAATTTAACTGTCCCTAATTTAATTTCCTGTGTTGGGTTTGGAGAGTTAGTGAGGCTCGTACATCATAAAAGGAAAAATAAAAGTAAACTGGTGGTGCTTGTGTATGGCACTATTTATTATCTGTCAGAATACTGCAAATTAAATGAGAAAAAATGAGGGTTTTGAGTTCTTGGTTGTTTGTCCTGTATCACTCTCATTGCAAATGCCAAAATGAAGTTGTTGACTCTGCTATTTAAATCAGAAAATGTATCAATGGCTTAATGCTATTGTGAACCTGGCAGTATATGGGATAAGACTAAATATTTAAAAGTTTGCAATGGAGGGTTTAATTGATACTCCTAAAACCCACATTCTTTTTTTCTCTCATTTTCTGATCTCATTTCTTAGTCAGAGACAGAGAGGGTGGAGTATAATTATTCTACCCAGGCCATTTGACCAGGCAAGAAGCCCAAGAAAAATGATTTTTCCATATACTAACATTAATAAGTAGAGAATCCCAAAGTTATTTTGCAAGACTTCAATTAGTATTTTGCACCTCATGTTGTATAAATTAAATAGTTGTTTCTCAAGGCCCCTGCAGTATGGCTTGTAAATTATACTGATTTTGGGTTTTAGGCAACATAGTGTATCATTTTCTTTTACATTTTCTTTATGTACATTGTCTGATTTCACAGTGGGTATTGTTATAAAATGCTATACAGTTTCTACATGGAGATCACCTAGCTAATGACAACGTGCACTTTTTGCAGTAAGCTCAACCAAAATGCATGTGATGATTGGGTTAATATTGAGTCAGATTTACCTTGTTAAGGTTGTTGGGGGTTTGTTCTTCTCCACACCCTACATGGTACAACCTCCGTATTAGTGTCCTTCCATGGGGAAAGACCAGTACACAAGTGTTCCTCTCACATTCACAGTTCAGCTGCATCCAGCTGTAATATTATGTAGCAAGATTGTTCTGAGAGCCAATTTAATTGAATCAGCCAAAAAAAGAAGTCTTTTATCTGTTTACTGACTACATTTAACATCTCTGTTAGCTTACACTCAGGCGAAATACTTTATTCTTAAAAAAATTCCACCTCTGTTTCCCACCTCTAGAAATCAACTTTACAGTGACTTCTAAGATCTCAAATATGCCAAGTGGGGACTCTGAGCAAACACCTCCAATGCACAAACTTCAGACCATAAAGACTCTGCTGACCACCATGCTCTGCCCTCCTCAGGGTAAATCCTTTCCAGAATTCAGCTTTACTCAAATTGATCAACAGGCTCTCTAGTCCACTTTTATCTGCATTTGGATTCAGGTATAACAGGAATACAGCAATGCTCATACAGGCTTTACCAAGACCTGAGGCAGACTCCCATCAAAAAAGAAAGACTTGAAGGTAGCAACAAATATGAACTTGCAATGGGTATTTACACTTGCAAATAAAACACCTTATCAAGGCTTTTCCAATATAAACGTGATCCAGTGTATTGTACCAGACTTTACTGCACATTTTTTTTCAAATTTCAAATGAAAAACATGAAGAAAATAAAACTGCATTTCTTACTTTCGACGGAACATTTCTGCAAATATGCAGCCAACACTCCAAAGATCAACTGGTGTTGCATAGCTGGACTGAAGCAAAACTTCAGGAGCTCTATACCACAAAGTAACAACCTGGAAAACAAAAAGGAACATGAGAGAGCACACTTAGCTACAGAATTACCACTTCATAAGTGTTGTGTATAGAGCTCCTGTTTAGTTTAAACCAAACTGTAGAATTTTACAGGGAAAACTCTTTTGGCCAGTGGACAGAAAAGGGTCCTGTATGGAAAATCTCCGTATGGATAGCTGCAGTGATGATGAGTTGGGAAGTGAGACCACTTCTTGTCAAGAACAGTGCAGTTCAGAGTACATCAAAAATACAACAGGGTACAGTGTTATCACAATAGGTGATAATCACAAACAGGTGTGATATCACAATACCGTAGCACACTACCAGAACAACTATGTGAAGCTTTTGCAACTTACAGACCCAAACACTTTTCAGTGGAGATTTGGACTCTCCAAATGTAGTCATCAGAGCCAAACTGAAAACAAATAAGCTAAGGAATACTGTGGGTTTACCCATAGGACAAATCAGAACCTGTAGCCCATGTCTGTCCTAAACCCTTCATAGTTCATGTATTAATTTTTGTGAAAGAAATAGAGCTAGCCAACCTGGCTAAACATGTCTGACCTGTCTCAAAAGTCCTCTCTGAAGAAACTGAGGAAATGGTAACTTGTTGGGTTGTTTTTTTTTTTTATCAGTTGGATACAGATTAAGTCAACACCCCCCAAGCTGCCCCTTACTAAAGGCATTCAGTGCTGTCCACTGTGATTTCCTTGCATACAGAGGTAGCTTAAACTGTCAGTTTTCAACTAAGCAACACAGCAGAGGGATCCTTAGCAGTTTTCTGCCCTTTATAGTTGTGACTGTCTCTGTCCACATGCTGCTGGTTAGACAAGGACTAACTTCTTTCACAATTTATTTCCAAATGATACACTCTTTCCCAGGGACATATGCCACGTAAAGCGTCTGCTTTTAGGCTGTTCTTGTCCTGGTGGTCATGTTGCAACATGCTGTAGAGACCCAGTGGGAATTTTACTGGCACTGCTCCATCGATGTACTTTGATGAGTCCTGCACACTGGACCCACAACAGAGATGGGACAGTTTATATTTATCCTTTTGTTTCCCACAAGTAGACCAAATACAGATGAAGTTGACTGTATCTTCAGTATATTTACAAGAGAACACAACGAGCTTCTTCAGAGTCCTGTGTGAGCTATTTTGCTGCTAGAATATAATCTCAGAATCTCGGAGTATCCTGCTCCTGATACCATTATAATCCAGCCATAACAACACATGATCATCAGCTAAATACCAATATTTTCTTAGTGTGTGTAATTTAAACTTCTGACTATTAATCTGGGGGCAGGGAAGGTCTCAACAATTACTTGCTTGTTCCTCCAATGAATACAAAGGTGGGAGATGCAGCATTCAGGAGAAGCATGAAACAAAGTAAAAACACTGAAAAGAAGCAAGTGCAAAGATAAGAATAAAAATAAATTTAAAAATTATGTTAACTAGGGTAGTGAGTTCTGAATTTCAAGACCAGTATGAAGAAATGTGTAAGAAGAGTGGGTTTTTTTAATGATAACAATATAATTGTCTTCTAAGCAAAAATAACAATGGAAGTAATCAGCCGAATTTGCTGGTCAAAGGCAGCTGAAACAAAAGCAAATACAACATTTATTACAATCATTACATGCCCTGACAGCCTTTGGAACTACTGAATGGCTATTGAAGGGAGGAGGTTCATGGATATTTGCACAAGTGGTCATATTTGCTAACAGTCCTCTTAAACACTTCGATCTCTATTCATAAAATTTGTCTGTGAAACAGTTCAATAACACAGTGCAAAGTACTGCACTGGCAAGCTAGGCTTCCAGATACCTGTCCACAGAAACAGACTCCTGTGTGGAAGCTGGGCATTATTTAACTCCAGTTGTCTTGTTCCTAATTTGGTACCATTTTTCTCTCTATAAAACCCAGAAAAGTTTCTTCTGAGATTCACTCCAGGGAAAGAAGACAAATGTAACTGGAGGTCAGGGATTTTTACTGGGGCTGCTCTGTCTTGAGTCAGACAGAACTCCTCCTAAAACACATATATGTTTTTTCCTGGCGAAATATACCTCTCAAACTGAACTGCACTTTTATTCTCTCAGTACATTCGTGGAAAAGCTTATTGAAGAAATTTTGCTTTGAGAAATTAGATATAACAGTTTCAACCTATTATTGTTTGTCAATGGCCGGGTGTAGTGTCAGGAGCAAGAGCTGTGTGGTCTCTGATCTGCGGGAATACCACCAAACCCGACAATTCCTGGTTTGAGATCCACACAGCTCTTCTCACACAGAGTGAAAGGGTGTCTTATTTTCCCCAATCCCACCAGCCCTGCCACATTAAGGCTCTGCACTCTCAGGAGTGGGGGACGCATGGTTGTGAGACAGTTTGAATACTTCTGACAATGTGTGCCCCAAACAGAAGTCTCTTTGCCAGGGAAATGCAGCACAGGACAGCTGCTGCTTTCCTGAGAGAAGCATCGCAGCTCATGGCTGGTCACTGGGTGCTCGCTCAGGTGGAACAGTGCTGTTTTCAGAAGGCCGCAGAAGCGTGCAGCATGTTAGCTGCTTCTCCCATGTGACCACTTACTGGCACAGTTCCCCAAGCATTTGCACCCTGCTACGCTCCATGCATGCATACACAGAGGACTGGGAGATTTTACTTCTGAGTAATTTGGAAACTTAAAACCTTTAAAAAAAATATTTCCAAAGTCTTACAGTTAATTCCAGCAAATGCCTGATTGCTTTATAGTCAGAGAGGAAGTAATCTGTGTTGAACTGTTTTGATACACTCTGTCATTACTGAGTAATTATAAAAGTGACAAAGTAACTTTTATCGTTTGTAATATGCAAGTCTGTGTTTCAAAATGTGAACCTGAAAGGGATCAAAATGTACTAAATGTCAGTTTGCACAGAAGTAATGCCACAGATGACTCCTCTAGTGCTCAGGGTCTTCTCCTGAAAAGAATAGGATGATGCAGATGATGCAGTGGTTTTGACACAGAGTTTCACACTCTCTTTCTCTTACCATAGAAACCAAGAAAATATTTGTGGACATTCCATTAACATTTGCAGATAAGTAGAAATGAAAATTATTCTGAACACAGGATATGGTGAGGTTGAACAACTAGATCATCACTTCCTCTTTAGCACAGTTCTGACTTAGAATGAAAAAACGCTTTGCTTAGGTAAGCCACACCACCAGTGAGACAGGCTCTCCCTAAGAGATAGAGCACTTGATAAAGTCCCATTTTTAGGACAAAAAATGCAAGCACCTGCATCTGTACATTTCACTTAAATTCTGTCTCCCCTGAAAATCTTACACACACGTAATGTGGCACATGGTGATTGCTCTGCAAGAAAAGGGGTTTGTGCTCACAGGCAGATGGAGATCTTAAATTCAGCACAAGACTTCTAAACACTTTGAAGGTTGTAGGCTTTAGTGACCATGTCGCGTTTTAGTCCTCTCATCTAATAAACTTCCCTCCTTTGTCTCCTTGTTTCTCCTCATCCTGCCTGGTCTCTTTAGCTCCTCTCTTACACCAGCCAGGTTCCTCCCAGCTGTCCCCCAATTTCCTGGCTCCTCTCCCCCACCTCTGTCTTTCTGCCACATGCCAGTGGGCCTCCCTGACTGAGTCACCAAACATGCATAAGCCCCTGCCGCTCACGTGCAAATAAATGCCTAGGTGGTCACAGCCTGCTGCCCTGCTGTGTCTCATGTGCTCTGCCTTCCCTCATGTTCCCCGTTTGCTCCCTTGCACCTTCAAATTCCCATGAATTTCACACCCCGTCCCCTCTTCTTCCAACCGCCTCCAAATGCTCCTCGGCCAAATTAGCTCCTTTTCCCGCTTGCTCCTCAGCCCACTCTGCCTGCCCCAAGAATACCCTATGACATTTGTATTCCACAGCTGAAGCTATACACAAAAAGATTGAGAATTATTCATACACTGGAAGGAGCACCTAAAGGAGTAACTATGCTCCTTTTCCAGTGCACATTTTATGTTTCCACTACCCAGATAAGATGGGATATCAGATAAGAATGATATCAGCACCTGTAGATCACTGCTTCTAACAATTCAAATGTCAATGGATTTAGACAGTACTTCAGGATGAAAAGAAACAAAATGTGATTCTGAAAGGTATTAAAAAGGAAAAGAACATCTGCAAAAGTCTACCAAGGCTACATATGACCCCCTAAAGGAGGAAATGTGCTCAGTGAGAAGCAAGGGGAGAGCTGCATTTAGAGTCAGAAGAAGAAAGCAAACTTTACTTTGAAATAAAGCTTTCTGCCTTATTATACCTGACAGATATTGCTATCTGGGACCATCTAGCCCTGGGAGTTTCAATCCTGCACTTCATGGTACCTGTTTCTGATGAAAAATCAAATCAGCGCTATCTGTTCACTAGCAATGTGAACACAAGATCTAGGCATTGTGTCAGTCTCATTTAATTCCCATTTACTTTACAGAACAGATTTTCACTTTTGGATAACTGCTTAATTTAAATGGATCTGCACAATACACAGTCCTTTCCAAATATAGTTGCTGTCTGAATGGCATACAGTTCAAAAAAGACAAACAGAGGTTTAGGGATGGGGTTGAGTAACATAGACACAAAAGACTACATTTCGGTTTGCCACAGACTTTAAGTACAGACCAATGCCCAGTTGCACAGCTACAGGAACAAAGCAGGGATCAGACTGTAACACAGTGGCTATGTCTGTGCTAGGAAATTAAATGGGACAGGAAATGTTCCTTTGGCACTGAGACCAACAGGCACAGAGTGGCCTATGTCCATATTATTAAATTCTCAGCCTCCCAAAAAAAGGTGACCGCATGCAAACTGCTTACTGAGAATGGTCTTTGGTCCATGCTTAACTGTGCCTAGGAACTGTCTGGGGAAAGGCTGGTTGGCATAACTCAAAACCATGCCAGGAACTATTCTAATAATTTAACAGTATAGACAATTGCGCTCCAGTACCCACGAATGTTTCCTGGCACTCTTTAATCTACTAGCCAGTGAGTCACGCTGTGGCCCCGGGTCTTCCTTTCACTCCAGAGAGAAGGCGTTTTGCTATGCTTCCCTCATCTCTGCTGATTCAGACGGGGCTCCAGGAGGGTGACGGGGTTGGGGAGGCATGGCCCACTCCTCATTTCACCCAGCAACTGACCTTATTTTATTGTGTGTTGTACAGGTCAGATGATGAATGCAGGCTGCAACTGCTTATTATCTGTAAGAAGAATCTGACTGGCCTACATGTAGACATCTTCCTTTTAGACATCTAAGGCTGGGTGAGATTAATTCCACTCTAATTAGTTCTGAGGGGACTCTGAAGAGGCCTATAAAACCTTTTAAAATATTGGCTTTCATAGAAATCATGACACAAAATCAATTAGCAGGATGCTTAAATTCATACGAAGTATCCTTGAATCCAAATAAAATTCTTCTCCAAATCTTTTGCTTTCATGATTGTGGTTTCTGCTGTACTCTTTTTGGTGCCGATTTTGTTAATTATATTTGCGATTAGATACTGGCTCATTTCATTGCTTCAACCTCATGAAAGATTATTTGCAAATTAACTTTTTTTTTTAAAGTAAGTTCCCTAACATAGTTCTTAAACTCAGTTATTTTGTACAGGTCTCACTAATGGGGCTTTCACATTATCTTTGGGGCACCTTTTTGACTCTTTTTCATTTATTTTTGTCCTTTCTTTCTGAGTAAAAATGAGACAATATAGCTATATAATATATTGTGCAGTATGTAGAATACAGATCTTTAGTGTTGCTTCATGGTCTCCCAACTTCACCAAAAATCTATCACTTCAAACTGTTCAGGAGAATTCAAAGTGGAATCTTCTCAACTTCACCATGGAGCTGCTACTGCATGGCTGCTTCTTCAGGTCTGGGTCTCTAAAATGACTTGCAGAATTTTCTTCAAGCTTTGTACAAAATGTCTTCTCAGTTGTATGACTAAACCTGATGCATTTGCCACAGACTAGTTGGAGAGGACAGAACAACAGACGGCTAAAAATCTTGGCTTGCATATTGATTGAAGCCTGGCTTCAATCTCCACTGTGGAGAGACTCTCTCTCCCTAATATACCGCCCTCTCACTTGCTAGAAACACTGTGCTGAATCTCCAGAGAGTCTGAAAAGAAGAAATGTAATTTCTTAAATGGCTCACTGTCACAGTGTAACATTACTTATAATGAAGTCGATGTAATATTAAAAATTGGTTAGGAAAAGAAATAATTTGTCTAGTAAGTTTCATCACCTGCAGTTTGGAAAAGTGACCAACAAGCAGGATTGAGGAGGGCAGAAGTGGCAATTCAGAGGGTAGGTGACTCTAAATTACAAGGCGATGGCATTTTGCAGGATCATGGGCTCTGACACTTGCCCTGCATGCTGCTCTGAGCCTCCCTGGGCAGCCCCGAGGTGGCTCTGCTCTGTACTGTGTGGGCAGAACTTTGGCTGCCTCCAGCCCCATCGCACACCAGGAGACAAGGGAAAGGGTAGTGTGTGTGGGGTGTGCTGGAGGGAGGAGCAAGGACAGAGGGGATGAGGAAGGGAGAGGGATGGTGCCTCACTGCACCCTGCAGCATCTTGCACAGTAACCTCCAGCACGGGGAGAGAGCCCTTCCGAAACCTGCCTGTCCAAAAGGCGTATTAAGGCCAAGACAGGTGATGGTAGTGTAGGCTTTTTAGCCTTTGTACAATGAATTCAGCATATGTTTCATCCCTGGTTTGGAAAAGGAGTGTGCCTGCTTTACTTGCTGGGGGCTGTCTTACTATATTTTCCCATCACTATCCTTAAATAATTCACTGAACATTCTGCATTTATATAAAGCAAGCCTAGGACTCTCTTTAATCTATCTCTGAAGAACTATTATTTCTAACTGTGATGGAGAAAGTAATAATCATTACATTATTGAATGTGCTTTAGTTTCCAGACATAATATCAGCCTGAATAATTACATGTCTTTAATCTCTTTTTTGAGTAGTAGTTTTTCCACTATTATCTAACTGTTTTCAGTTCCATTGCAGAGACAGGTATGGCTGAAAAGAAAGTTTCTTTCTTAGAGAAAGATTGTATTTTGTCTGTTAATAGAAACATTAAAACAGTTTCCCTTTTAAAGTTAAGGTGTACCAAACTCCCTCAGTGGCTTTTAGAAAGCACCTTATTTTTGTCAAAAGGTTCAATATATATAAAAATTACATCTTTTCAAGTGCTATGGGTCTCATGAAGTGCACATGATAATAGCAATTTTATCTCTCTATTCACATTTTTATTCACATTCTGGTTTAGGCACAAGCTTCATTAACTGCTTTGTGAAAAGTGGAAGGCTTGTTGGTATTATTTCATTAGTTAAATCATCAGGCAAAAAATGATCTATTTACAGAAGACACAAACCCTGATCACATGTACCACCCACTATCAAGTTGCTATTTTAGAATGTGATCTCCTCTTTTTGATGCTAAAACATTTGTGCTTTGAAGAAAGCAAGATTTAGCATCTACTGTAAAATAACTTGACAAATAAAGAAGCCATTCATTTCTTTGATGGTTTATACACACAAAACTAATCAGAATTTTGCTTCTCTTATTTCTAGGAAGAACCACAGTGTGATGTTGCCACTGGAGGGTATTTCTAGGTACATCCGTTGTCAGTAGAAGTGCGTGTGTGTGTGTGTGTCTGTGTGCACACGTGTCTGCACATCGTGTGTGTATATAAACACTAGCAGAAGATGCTTTACCTACATCCAGTAGTTTGTACCTCAAAAGTCTCTGTGCGCTAAGCACCTGTGTGCAACAGCTGCTAGAAAGGAACACTGGCTCTTAAGATGAGGTAATATTTTCAACCATTAGTTGTAATTCAGAACTTACCTCAAAACTAATACATGGAAACATTTTTCCATTAAGCAGAATATTTCATAGAATTCTCTACTAGCACCATACAGAGAAGACTTCTGAGAGACTACCCAAAACTTCACTTGAAATGTGTTTTATCTTTATATGAAAATAAAGAAGCAAAACTAGTAACATCAACAGTGCCATACCTGATCCAGAGCCTGCAAAAGTCAAAGAAAGACTTGCTAGGGCTTGTTGTTACTAAAATCAAACATGATGCCTAATCTTAGAGCTGCAGAGCAGCTTTCTACGGAATATGGGACCGCTCAGTTCTTTACAGAAGTGGTCAGCTTTGCATGCAATGAGGCTCGTGCTGATACTGCAACATATTTACATATAGAGATACTTGACAGCACTGAGAGCAACAGGCTTTCAAAGCAGCAGCCGTTCTTCAGTCATGCTTCAAGACTCAATAATCAAAAAAAATTTGTAGACTAAACCAGAAAATTGTAATAGTCTATCTCAGAGCTGAAAGAGCCACAAAAGCAGAAAGAAATAAACACCATTGGCTTGTTATACTGATCAAGTCAAACACCTACTATAAGAAAGAAGATAATTCCTTCCACAGTACCAAAAGAAACAAAGCATTAAGAAGGTGGCAGCCTGTGACTGTGCCTTGGAATACAGGTCTTGTTCTGGATCTGGCTGCTGCAATTTGGCATGTTTCCACTCAGTCACCTGTTAGCATTAGCTAGTCATAATTTCTAGTACCAGATCTTGGGCCTTGTTCCAGGTGCTTTGCTCTACTCTACATCTTTAGGTAGCCACAAAACCAACTCTTCTAGCACTCCACATATTCCCACTGGGTGGCATCTAGCTCTTCTACAGTCTCCCACACCACTTATGCCAAGTCCCTGGGAGAAGGAAATACGTAGCTCTAACTTGTGCCAAGGACCAAATCATGGTCGGCTCCATGCTGAGATCCCCAGAAGCTGCCCTTGTGACTGCCTAGTCTCTTCCTGAGTTCATCAGACTAGAGAATCTGAGCCTTGCCACTTACGGTTTGGCTTTATAATGAAGACCAGCTTTCCATCGCTACTAGAAAACCAGAGTCTGGTTAATAAAAAAAAAAACCTCCCCACTTCCTGGGGTGCTGTGTTAGTCTTCAGTTCTGAACAGAAAAAATCTAAATAGAGCAAAACCATGAAGGCCACCACAGACCTCTCTCCCATGGAACTTGGGACCACTTCTGTTTCAAACCATCTTTAACAAAAGGAGACAATGCACAAAGAAAATTTTGTCTTAAAGAATGGATTAAATACTGCCAGTTCTCTAGGTGAGAGGCTCTACCATGGACTCTACAGCTGCTTCTAGACAAGAAATAAGGTAGAATTAATTTTTTAAAGAAACATGACCATCAAAATTGACCGGAACAAAAGAGTCACTCTCAAAAGGAAATACTCTGTACCATTTTGAGGCAAATGTAACTGCTGGGTCAGAGTTTAACACAGAATTTTGTCAGGATTCTGAACTGTTATAGACTACTATGAATAAAATGAAGTTTTTCAGCTTGGGACTCTGAAAAAAGGGGAAACTTTGTGCAAACAACTTCTACAAGATACTGTTTTCATTCAGCTGAGAATGAAACTTACGAACTAATGCTGTGCTTTGAGTTAATGGCCAGAGCTGAACAGGAAAGTAAAGGTACAAATAGCAATCAGGGCATATAAGTAAGAGAGGCGTACATTGTCTGCGCATGGCAGGGTGAGCAGAGTACATGTGTGCATGAGCAGGTTAGCTGCTGAGTAAGAGCTTATCTGATCTTTACCCAGAGTGTATGATGGAGGTAAAATAAGCTCAGTTGCAACTAATCACAGAATCATAGAATCGTCTAGGTTGGAAAAGACTTTGAAGATCATCTAGTCCAACCATTAATCTGAAATATTATTTCTACAAATAATAGATAATCTGAAAATATTTCTACAAATGTCTTTTATACTGAAAGAGTAGTCTCTGGCACATCTAAAATTAAGATATTTGTCTGGATAACTTATAAAGATGATACATACGAGAAATTTCATACCTCTACTACATTTTAGCTACAGTTATTAAAAATTCTTGTTGTAACTTTGGGCTCTGTTCACTTCTATGTCCCATCAACATCTACAAGAAGCACTCATCTACCAGTGGCACTAAGAGCATGGCATGGTATGGTGGGAGCCCCATAGCACCTGATACAGTGTTATGAAGCCACACAGCCCTCCTTCCCCAAAGCAGATTGGGACTGTGATGCCCCTGTTGGAAGCGGGAACTTGTGCTCCTAGTTTCCCAATCTGCTACCAAGACTTGAGGAGGTGCCCGGAGGCAAAGTACCAATTTCGTTGATAGCCTGGTATAGTATATAAAGGGGCTAGTGGAGCAACATCTATCAGTGATGCTCATGTGAAGCAATAGCTTACAGTTAAACCTCCTGTGTTACAGCAAAACCCAGAACCCAGGGTTGCAAACAAGGCAGCTTCTCTGCTGTAGAAGCTCCTTTTGTGATGTACCTGCCCTCACTACTTCACAAGGTGCAGACTTCAATTTTGTAATCACCATGATGGCTGACATGAAGCTGGACCTTCCTACACGTATGGCATAAAGAATTCGGGCAACTCTAAACACTGCAAATATGTTCTACATTTGAAATTGAATGCAGTAGATTTTACTATGGCTTTAAATAAACATATGGCTTTAAAATGAAGTAAGTAAAAATGTAAATGATATCATAGAGATGAAACACCTATGAAATGCCTTTCAAGGTCTCCTTGAAGTTACATTTGGGAAACAAAATCCTCCTGAAACATCTTTCTTTCAAAAAACAAATTAGAAAAGAGTTCTAGAAATATACAGGTTTCCAGAAAAAAAGAAAATGATGAATTTTCTATATACAGATGCAACATATGGGTAGGTGTATGTTCATACATACTCAAACATACCACATATCATTAGAAATGAGTTGAGTTTTGAAGTAAATATCAACAGGACAAGGACCTGCTATAGACATGTAATTCCATGGAAAAACTAAGGACTTGACAGAAAGGACAAAAAGACTAAGGAGAGTCTTCAGGCTGTTTGAATCTCACATTTAAGTAGCTTTGTGAGTTTAAGACCAATAAAATAGTGGGTACAATCCACTGACTTTCCAAGGCTATGAGCTTTGTAGGCATCTTTACTCATCAAATTCCTCTTCTAAGTCTGGAAGTGTCTGTGAGTCTTAATTGTAGAAGGTCACACACATTAGAAAGGCCTGTGCTAGAGAATAAAGCATCTGCATTTTAGCTGAAGCGCTACTGTGTGTGATGCATGTTTAGGCAGACAGATATCCTAGACACCTGGATGTTCTCAACAGAAGTCCATATGGAGTCCTACCTGGTGAAGCCTGTAACTAAACGTGATGGTGGAAGCAATGTGTGTTTGCATTCACATTAACATCTTGTACAGATGTTATTATGTTAGTCTCAAAGTGGAAACTCAGCTTGAAGGTGACTTAATTGGCACCTCCTACATCCAAGCAAATAGTTTGACCTAGGCTAGAGGTTTTTTGGGTGACAGCTCTTTCCTTGCCTTTGCTGAAGCCAAGACACTATTCTGCCAGGAGTATATGAGTCATGGGGCAAGACTGTGTCTGAAAGTAGCTGAGTGCTTAAGAACAATCAGCTGGAAGGGGTGAGGAGTTGAGTTTCTGGATACTGCTCTCTGGAATGCGTATGCATTTTACATTAGACCATCACTGGATAAAAATAAAAGCAGGCATTAATTACATTAACCAGGCTGGATCTAGGCAGACTGTATTCCATCTCTCTGACTCTAATGGATGTGACTCACAAAAACTCTAGAAGATGGCACTATGTTTTATTCTGCGGAGAAGAAACAGTATCTCCTCCTTTGCTACTTGATACACTACTCACTAGCCAAAACTTAGGATTCACAGTACAAAGCGAAGCCCAAGACTTTTAAAGAACCCAAAAAATATTTCCTCCACTTATAAATGCTACAGGATTTTCTAAACTGATATTAAGTATCTGAAGATTTAGCAGAAAAGCAGGATGTTACAGTTGGTCCAATACTAGACTTTGCTAGGCTTTATTTCCCAATTTTAACTTTAAAGCTTGTATGATTATTTTATACTACTTCAAGAAGCCAAAATTCCAAGGGAAATTAATTACAGATAACATATTGTATTAGTTGGATGAAAAAGATCTGAATTAGTCTAGATCACTGAAGACTCTACTTCAGAGAGGTTACAGACTTACAAAAATATAAAATGTTCTATCTGTGAATATTATGTTGTAGAACAGAATTCTACAGATGACTCATCTCTTTCAAAATTAATACAAAGCATCTTATTTAAGCTAAAGAGATAATAGCTTAGGACAATACAAACAGGAATGTTCAAGGTAATGAGTGCTTTCATGTTACAAGTTCTCATGTCTGAAGGCACTGCATCAGGCTAAAGGACAAGGAGATAAAACCAATATTGCTAGTTACTAACAAATGGCAGATAAAAGAGCTCTTCTGGATTCTGATTAAGTGACAGCATTCTACACATTCCTGTGAGTTGAGAAAGTTTGCCTGAGAACAGCAGCTATGTTACATGTGAAGTACCACTAAACAAGCATATCTCTCTGTTTTCAAATTCCATCGTGAGTAATGGCTCTTTCCCTTGTCTCTTCAACATGAACAGAAGCTCCCTCTCTCCTTCTGGACATGCAGAAATAGCTTGCTGTGCTTCAGTTTCCATTAAGATGTATAAATGTATATGCTGAAAGTAAAGAGAAGTTCTGTAGGACTCCATGGCTGTGAGCCAATGTTTACAATCCCCTGGGTGGGAAATGCCGGGTGAAAGGCTCTCCATGGCAGGCTGTAGGAGTCTTTGCTGTTGCCGCCAATGACCTTCTGCCTCTGTTTTCAAAGTAGCTCCCTTGTTAACCCCTTGCACACTGTGTGCATAGAGGCCTCTGAGAGGAAACACTTTCTCTGAGAGTCCAAATTCACTTCCAGGCATCTGTTTGACAGACTCTGATTTCAGCAGTGGTCTGGGAGTGTGGACTCTGCATCTGCTGTTGGAGCTGTGGCACTGAGACTTATTTTTAATAGTCCAGAACTGGGTTCGGCGTGTTACAAAGTGAATGTTCTCAGCTTCAGGCAATGGACATCAGTTTACAGGCACAGAGGTTGCAAGACACGCAGCCTACTGAGTCTCCAAGAGAGAAGGAAACGTCAAATTTACAGAGATACATTTTAGTTCTGTCTGGACAATCAGTAGCAATGTTGTTCGCTAGTAGTGGCAATACCTTCTCCTGGGGTCTCCTCAGGAGAGGAATGATACTTAAAATTGAAAACAGGCTGAACTGCCATTGGTGCAATGGAGATACACCACAAGGGAGCACCCAGTGTGGAATGGAAATCTACTACTTTAAAAGGTTGTGCCCCTCTCCTGCCTGAGAATGAAAAATACAATATTCAGGAGGTCTTCTCCTGTGCACATCCCTTCTGCTGCTCTGTGAATTGCTCATGGCTCCTAACAGTTCAGGAAGTATCCTTATAAAAATTATAAAAATGTACATACAAAAAAGGCCTTCTAAAATGTTTATGGCAATACGTAAACCATCCTTGAAAAGGGAGAATAAATCAAATGGGAACTAATATTCAAGAACTACTGTAAGTGTTCTAATGGTCTCAGAGAGGGGGCCAAGAACTCTTGTGGTAGCATTAAACTTACAACCAGCTCACCTTGGAATAATCAGTTTTATAGTCTATATATGTTTCACCATCATCATCATGACACTTGTTCATATCTTCTCTCCACAAAGATCTGTTCTCAGAAGCAATCATTCCATGCAAAAATCTCCCTATGTATCCCTTGCAAGGGAATAAGAGTGCCTGCCACCTCCAGAAAACTTTCACAGCATTAAGAGGCACAGAGGGACAGCAACATCCTACCCTCCTCCACAAATTTTCAGAGGAATTCCTGTAAATAACATTCTCATGTGGTCAGGAAATCCTTCAATGTGTGTCTCCATGGATGTGAGGAGGAGAGAAGACAGAACCAGTGCTAGAAGCTAGAGCTTCTGCAGAGAAACCAAGCCCAAGTACCAGCGGCTCTGGGATTGACACATCAACAGTCCTTAAAGTTGCTGCATGGTCTAAGGGTCTAAAACTAAAGGTAGACAAGTTACAGAACAAGCTGATAGAACCTCATCTATTCTTCTAAGGCAAAAAAATGTCATGCATGAAAAGGCTAATGTTAAAAATGCCAACTAGACATCTCATGAAAAGCTCCAGTCTAACTCCAAATATGCATATAATGCCTACTGATTTCAGTGAAAGCTCTGGGTGGTTAGAGGAAGACATTTTCAGACAGTGGAATCATTTCTATTTAGATCTATCCCTTGTTTTAATTGTTAGTATTTTAAAAAGTAGTTTTAGAAACAAGAAATTCAAAATAACCTATATTTTCCAGAGAGTATACAATCCCATCTAATAAATACTATCTATTTTTTCTAGGAAAGTGGCAGTCTGAAATGAAAAGGGATTTTTTTGTTATAGCAAACAAAGAATATATTTAGTTTAGAATATTTTTTTTGTTAATATCATGAGGTTATGTTACCAATGTTTAAAACCATTAATGATTGTGGGATCAGAAACTAAGTGTTTTCAAGAGCTAACAGTATGATTGTTTTTAGAAGGATATTTTCAGGCCAAGTTAATTTTTGTAATATGAAGCTTTTATAAAACATGGGTCTAAATGTCCCCTTCTTAAGCTTTTTTATTTACGAAGCATCTTTAAACACCAGATAAACTTGGTTTTGTTTTGGGCTACTGCAAGAAAATCTGAAAATTAAACTTGTTTGAAATGAAGTAGGAACAAGACTAAAATAAACTATTAGCATAATCCAGCAGAAGGAAAACAGAAGTGAACAGCACAGCTCATCAAAAAACCAGAATGGATTCTAAATCGTTTCAGTTACAGTAAAGGTGTTATCAGCAACAATAAAAAGAGGCCTCTAGTGCTCTTCTGATTAACTGAAGTGAAATGAAGCCTATTCTAATTAATCTGACTTTCAGTGAAGTTTTACACCTTTTATGATGACTAGTAGCTCATTAGGTTGTAAATATATGATTTTTCCTTGTCATGAGAGAAAAAGACAAATCTGTAACTTGGAAAGGAATTTTGGTATCAGAACATTGATATTTCTGAGCATAGACCTGCTCTTGAACTTTGTTGGCTTCAACGGGACTTAAGGAGTCTTATGCTTGTCAGTGATCAGTAGCTAGCCATAATCATCTCTACCAGAGATCTGACCCTTTCCCTCATCTAGTGTTTTCATACCACTTCGGCAGCTTGTTCCCAACTGATGTCTCTAACTGTGAATAAATTACATTTATAGATGCTATTAGGGCCTGGAAATGTGTAGCGGGTCTTTTAAGTGAGTAAGAATCAGTTTCCACATGTGGTAGGATACAGAATGGTTGGCTATAAGGGTATGAAGAAGGGATCCATGCATAAGAAACAGTACACATATTAGTAAAAACTGAGCAATTTTGCACCTTGGCTTTTGCTGAAGGAAACAGATAGAGTCCTTTGAGACCCTCTAAGAATTCTGCAGATTCCTTCTGGGAGGGAATAACCATCAGAAGCAGCACGTATATAATACATTCAAGCTTCTAGTATGGCCTATTACTGATGTTAGCTGTATAAGAACCTGTTTCCAGCAGTTTTTAACTTCACCAGAATTTCACTGATTACAATAACAATTACCATATTGGATCCCTCTGGAATAGACTCAGTTTTACTGGAATATTTCAGTTGAAGTTGTTAAAGGGTTTCCATGAGTGAGCCTAGGGAAAAATACACAGCTTGCCCATCTTAAATTCTGGTGACCTTTTTGAGAAGCTCTGGTGCCCTCATGTTTTGGAACAAGGGCTGTGGAACTGGGCCTCTATGTCAAGGAAGTGTCTCTTGCTGTCCTTGTAAAACTTGGCTCCAAATCTGGTCATGTCATAAATCTGAAAACCAGCACATGCTCAGTAAGGATTTATACTAGTGTATAATTATTGCACTTTTGGAAGGCTTTGTTTTCAACGAGCATGCTTCAGGCCAGCTCCAGGGGGCTCAGCGGGACATCATGGCATCTCAAGCTTTTCACTGAGTGCAGAAAGTCTGTTACTCTATAAATGGTCTATCCCATGTTTGAAGAGGAACCTATCAGACTCAGCCACAGAGATGAAAATAGCTGGACACACTTGGGGAAGAAAGTATGAAAGATGGATTAAGAGAAGAGATTAAAACATCCCCTTGTTGGGCTGAAGAACAATGGGGAGTGGGAGTGTGTGTGGAGAGCTGGGGTAACTGACACTGGCTGAGGAAAAAGACTATGAGCTATGGAGGGAAAAAGAAGGAAAAATGACCAGTAAGGCATGTGAGACTGGGATCAGACAAAAACTTTTAAAGCAGATGGGGACTGCTGAGGAAGGTGTGAAACTGAAAGCAGTGGAGTCTGTGAAGTTGGTGAGGGGCATGTTTGGATCCCAGTAGGAGGGCAGACTTCACAGAGAGCTTGGGGTGGGAGCTAGATTTCATAGAGAGGAGACTGGGCTGGAGGAGAGGTAGGAATACGGGTTTGAGAGGAAGGAACAGCAGTAGTTGTGAATGGGAATCTGGGAAAACCACTGGCAATACACTCTTCCTTCTAGTTTAATCAGCTACTTATGACAGGCATCCACTACAGACAGATACTTTTGCTAGCTCAGGTTGAAGAAATCTATGTGACTGATCGATAGGTTCAGCCCTGCTTATAATCAGCATGTATATTAATATAGTGCCAAGTGAAGAAATTCAATTTTTTAATATACTTTTCTTACAGAAGAAAACTGCACATGTACAAAGAAATAATGGAATATATGACTTTCATATTTTGCAGCTAAAACCAATCACAAAAAAATCTGCCCTAAAACAGAAACACAAACAATGAAAAAAAACAAAGTAGTTAATGCCAGAAAGAGCATGTGAGCTGGAAAGTGAAAACAAGTCTGTGGCAACAAAAGCCACTGGACACTGAAAGATGGTCCAAGCACATCGAAAGATGCCATAGAAATATATGACAATTTAAGCTCATAGCAATAACTTCTTCCCCATCAACTGAACTACAGACCTGCTCTAGCTGCAAACACTGTCCCTGACTAGTACAGTTGGTTCTCTGTATATCGTGATAGTCTTTGCACCAACTTTCATCTTTGAAGGGGCTGCCTAATATCTGTCAGGTTATTTCACCTGTAGAAGAAAATAACAGCAACCTGTTCTTGTTTCTTTTCTTCTTTGCTGTGTACTAGTAGTAGCAAAATCACTTACTATATTGCATATAGTAAATCAGGAGTATAAAACTTCCTTAAAAAGACACTAAGACCTTAACTATTTATAAAGACAAAGCAACCAGAAAAACAGTATCAAACTAGCAAGTTTATGCAGCGTCCTGTTTTTATCCAAGTGCTAATGCTATATTGTGGGCTTTTCCCTAAACCAGATATCTGTAAGGACTGATTTCATTGATGAGTTTAAAAAGGCAGCATTCACTGCTACTGAGGGTCTCCTCCTTGCAGCTGTTGCTGTGATGGGTTATACTTAATGAAATTTTCTCCTTCTTCCCTCTTAGAGCTTAACACCTATAATTTAACATTTAAAACACGGCCTCTGTTCAAACATCTCACAACAACAAAAATGCATATGCATTGACATCATTTTATTTCTTGCAACAAAATCATTAGGTTCATGCAGCAACAACTGAACTGCTCCATACACAGTATATAGTTAAAACTGCACAACTGAAGCCAAAATATGCACAGCTAAAAGGAATGTTACAGGGGGGCCTCTCTTAGTGAACAAAGCAGGCTCAGTTTGGCTCTTTTTCCCTAGCGCTACCACATCCGCACATCGTTAGTTGGAAAATTCCAGATATATGCTGTAATTTTTTGTGCTTTTTTTCCCAGTACACTTGAGGCTTTAGTGTCCAGATGCCATTTTCCCCCCCTTATCTGTCCCTGCTAGTTTGGGTCTTTGCCAGTTGTGGTCAACAATTAATACAGCAAAAGAAAAATACAGTACACTCCCTGGCAACTGGCAGAGGCTCACAGGAAATACCAAATAAAAACTTTATTATGTATTGTTTAACTATTTTGTTTGCCTGTGGGCCACCCTGTTGTTGGTGTAATTTAGAAAAGCATGCTCCATCTGGATGATCTGTGCGCAGGCTCATTGTTCCCAGAATCTGTCACGCACAATCACTGCTTCAGCCTGTGGCCCTCTGCAGAAAGAAGCAAAGGCATGGCAGCCCTCCAGCCTGCATTCCTTTTCATTAGACAACTTGTGACCAAATGTTAGAATAGAAGAGTAACCTTTTAATATTCATGTAATTAATTTACTTTCCCCTTTAATTATAAACCTTCACGTGAAAAGAAGAAAATAAAAAGACTTCCCTTCATGATTCTCCTCCCTCCCCCATCCTTTCTGTTTGCTTTTTGGGACATGGAAGGTGCTGGGAGTTTCATTATGCATAGGTACCAGTACCTCTGTCTATTGGGAAAGTCTCATGGTCCTAATATGTTTGTGGGCTTTTACTTTATGCATTAATTGCTCTGGTATGGGGAATAGATTCTGATTATAATAAAATGGGACAAATTAAATTATTTCCTTCTATATGCCCTTGCAGCATCTGCTTCCTTGTCTTAATCAGTGGGGTAATCCACTGAACACAATGCCATTCTTCTATATTTGAAAACACAATAGACATCTAATTGAAGTTCCCTTTCATACTAAGGTCAGCATATGACTCAAAATACTGTGTCAGCTAGGATTTTGGCTGTGCAGGCTTAGGTGCATAGGCAGTGCTTTGTCAGTTCTGCTTTCCTGGAAAACGGGGCCATTTTTTTCAGCTGAGGTTAGACCAGTGCTGAACTGGCTAACATGATGTGAGTTTGCTCCCCACAACTCAAAAAGTGCATGTGATTGCCAGGGAAGGCATCTGATGCTGTAAGGTCCCACCATAGCAGTTAATTTCAGCACAGAAATCAGGGCCCTGATTTCTGTGTGGGTAGTTTACCTCTTTGTTGCTGCACACCGTTCAAAGGAATCCAGTTGTAGTAGGATGTAATTCAAGTAGATAAAGCTAAGATAGAAATTGTCTGCCTTCAAGTTGCAGCATTTATGTCCTTGTTGCCTGATTCTGATTGCAGTTTCAATAGGCAATGAGGACATTAAGGACTCAGAGAAAGCCACTTGGCATATCAAAGGATGGGGGTCCAAAAGCAGTCAAGTATCCTATATAAGATGCAAATGTTTCTATGGCAACTGAGGAAATGTTACTGAACTTCACTCATTTTTCTTTTATTAAATAGGTATACTGCCATTTTAAGTCTGCAAGTGATTGACATAGATGTTAGTGGTTTTGATTAGTTCATGCACCAACCCACCATAGGAATGGAAAGTAGCACAAGAGCTTTTCTGTTGTGGCCATGTGGGCACAAAGATAATGTAACAAGTCGAGATGTTTTAGATGAGGGCAAGACTTTAAAAATTTCTGAAATGTCTTTTGCTTAGTTTTAAAATAGCACTTAATTGAGTTGGAATGATTCTGTCTCTGAAGCACCTTTAGCAGGAAATAGAACAAAACTGATGTCATTTGTCATATTAATTGCAAAATCAGGGTATAATATTTCACATATTCACTAGGAAAGAATTTCAGCTATGTGGCAAATTAAACTGGTTGCATATAAAAAAGTAGCATCTTCTGTCCAGAAGGCAAAGCAGCAACTGGAAATAAAAGTGAATTCAAACACTCCTTGGCCTAAAGCAACATGAAATTAAAAAAAACCCAACCAAGCAAAACCCAACAAAAAATCCTTGTAATTGTATTTAGTATGGCCTCATTTTCCCTGTCAATGCAATGAGTGTCCCAGTCTTTTTATGCCTCCTCACTTTCTTTTTGCTCTCTTTTCTCCTAGCTCTCTCTATGGACTCTACACAGACTGCTAGGTATGTGCCATCAAATATACAATATTTGTGGGAAACAAAGACATTAGGAACTGTGATAAGCAGAATTCAGAAAGAGGTAGGATGGGCTGTATTCTATCCAGAACATTACATTTTAAAAAACTATGACAGTATACTTATGACAAGCCATTAAAGATGTAAAAAAGGTCAAGCTCCTCCCACAATTCCAAACTTCATCCGCATTTTCATTTCCTGACCAAATAAGCTTGAATACTAATGTAAAAACTGAGTAATTTAATTTGCACAAATTTAAATTACAGTCCCAAGAGGATAAAACCCTGAGAATGAAAAGTAGTATGCATAACTACACACAGATGCTTACAAATATCAAAGGAGAGTAATACACACACATAAGGACATATTATTTTCTCTGAAGAATAGGAGATATTGTTAAAATTCTTGATTAATATAATTATGTTGTCTAACAGGAAGAACTAATATGTTAACTAGGAATTTATTATAGTGAAAAAATTTAATGCTTGACCACAAATATATAATATGACAAAATGTCTTCAAAAAAGGCTATAAAAGAAAACTAGATCTTGATTCAAATTTGTACAGCCCTTAACACAATGATGTTCAGTTCAATGATGAGGGAGTCTCAAAAGGAATAATTTCTGCTGAGGGAATTATGACAGCAAAGGTCTAACTTTAGACAAGTTCTTTCCTGATGTCAGAACATAAATCTGTAGTTTCTCTGAATGAGCTTAGCCTGTCAGGGTGGTCCTATATATAACCTCCCCCATTTTACAGTCCGTCATCCTCAGTTCGACTGACCAAATTTGGAATCCTTTACAGTGTAAATACTGTCCCAATGCCATATGTATACATACACATGCCACACAATGGGAGATTTCCTGAGGACTGGGTGGAAGCATGCAGGAAGAGTTCTGTTGAGGTCCTCACTTGGAAAAGGTACTTATACAGACACATTAATTCTTGGAAATACCCAAAGCAATGTTCAGAGCAGGACATTTCAGTCCTGAAATGAAAGTTTAACAGGGATTAAAGGGCTTCTCCATTTCAGCATGCACCTCACCAGAAATTACTGAGAGGTTTGTGCTCACACCTCTGAATGGGTTCCTGAGCCTAAACGACATGTATGGCATCCACAGATGAACAGGTTAGATCCAACACATATGATTATCTTTCAATACTCATGTTGTCTTTTCAGACTTCTGGGCTTAGTTACAGCTACTGTCTATTGAGTTATTCATGTAATTAATCTGATGTGAACATCTTCTAAAGGTGAAAGCTTCTCTGCCATGATGATCTGACTAGCAACACTGAAAAAGAAAATTAAGACTAGGATATCAACTGTATTAAAATCTTAACTCACTTCAATTTCACAGAAAGCAGCAAGTAAACAGAAAGCCTATTTCAATGCGTATCAAATACAAAATACACAGTTCCCTTCACCTTCATCTGTTCTTCAAGATAAAGTATAAAACACCTTTTGTTTTTTCATACTAGCTATCTGTGTACTGTAGCCTACTACCACTGCTTGTGATGTTACTCAGGGTACAGAGGAAAAAATAATCCTCTTTGATTTTAATATCACTTAAAAAGCTTTCGGTATTTTGTATATTTTTGATTGCATGTGCCTATGATATGGGAAGGTGTTCATAGTTCTTTTATTTTAAAAAAACTTTTTTTCATCCCTTGGTGTGAAAAATAATTAAAAAAAACTTACTGGTGGAGTACCCAGGAGGTAGAGTGACACCATACACACAATGATATTGAATCATCAATAGAAATAAGAATTTGCATCCACTTGTCATTAACATTTTTAATTCTAGTCAGTCAAATAGTTTTCTCAGTTTGGTATGAATCTAAGAGGTTTTGAAAGATTTATGCATTTCTACTTGCTAATAGTGTGAGGGTCAGATTACGCTTGTGGTGTGTCAACTGCAGGAAAAGTAAGTTTTGCATAAGTGTAGAAGTTCCCCTCTCAGACAACCTAGTATTTGCACACTATTCTGCACACTAATGATATAGAAAAGGGTATATAATAGCTCCTTAATCCTTTCCTGGTGAATCCATTCTTGATAATAAAATTTCTTTAAAAAGGTTAGGGCTGGAGCTAACAGGCAGATCTGGACAACAAATATCACTCAGAAGGGAAATGAAAACATGTACACATAAAGTAAAAAAAATTAAAATTAAAGTTTGGGGAAAAAAGCATCATCACTTCTAAATTCTACGAACAGCTGTACTTTTTGTCCTTGCTTTTCTGTGAGTTAGTGGTAATGTCCAAACTACAGAAGGGGATAAATATGTGCATACAGTGTGCGCAGCGTATGACTCCCATTTTCAGAACCTGACAGTTCAATACTGGAGCAGTGCAGGAGTCAATCTGTCAAATGTGACTATACATAGAATATGCACAGAGCCTCCTCACAGCAGGGTGGGAACTCCACCCCCTTCAGGGCCTCAAGAAATCTCTGCAGGGTAAATATATAGCTGATGTTGTAAACACAAAGTAGAGCGAGACAGAATTCAGGAAACTCAGGCTAAGTTCAGAAGATATTTACATTGACTATAAAAATCTGAAAACAGTGTTTACATTGAGAGAGGTTTTCTTCTTTTCTGGCTTAATACAGATTCTTTATCCAAACTTGTCAAAACCTAATGTGCACACTTCTAATTTTTAATCTGAATTTACCTGATGCAAACATATTTTTTTCTTTGATTCACTTGTTTTATTTAGTGCTGCTTTTTGAGCAGTTGCACCTATTACTGTCTACCCTGAATTTAATTTTATAACATGGAAACATTACTATTTCAGTAGTTTTGCTGATAACTGCAGTTATGGATATATTTTCATTTTTAAGCAGCAATAATTGTTGCATCAGTGGATCTCAACTGGCTATTATAGTTTTTAAATTATGTACTCAAAGTATTATTCAACAATGTCTTTCAGTATTACCTCATATTCTTGAACTGTTGTAAGATTTTTCATTCCCTCTTGCATTAAAAAATGGATCACCTGCAAGGCCTTGAGACTTTTAATATGTTATTTTAACACTGTTTTTTTCCAGGGGAAAAAAAAAAAAAGAGGTTGTATTCTACAAAGTACCTGTGAAAATTCTGTAGCCAAAGCCTGTGAACTGGATATTATATCAATACCATTTCTGAAGGTCACTGCTGTTCTCTGTATACTCCAATCCTCCAAAACACTTTGAATATTTGTTCAGAGAAAGTGTTTGTATTTTTCA
Organism: Athene noctua; assembly: GCF_965140245.1. Taxonomy (NCBI): domain Eukaryota; kingdom Metazoa; phylum Chordata; class Aves; order Strigiformes; family Strigidae; genus Athene; species Athene noctua. Next base: position 128,950,138 of record NC_134038.1, read on the forward strand.
AATAGAATATGAAAACCTGGAATGAGATCCTGGCCACAGTGAAGTTAAAGGGATGTTTTCCATTGACAGTGTTGAAGCTAGGCTTTCATACCATGGAGATTCAGTAATAGTCTGTCAGTTCACTCACCATCAGCAAAATTTGAAGCTAAAAATCAAAGTTATTTCTTGTAAATAGTAAAGTAAATAGAAAGTAAATTTTCTTGCTCCACAGTTTTTCTTCTTTGTTTGTGTCAAAGAATCCTTGCTAATCAAGTGACTATGTCTGGAGATTCCAAGCTTTGTGTTTAAAACTTAGCTCATACTATAAATTCAGTTTTACTACAAACTCATGGTTTTTACATTTTCAGATATTGATGATAATACAAATGGCCTTGATTTCTGCTGAAAATTATTCACTTACCCAATATATGACTTGAATTCATCTGGCTACAGTGTATTGACACTGTCTGCTTTTAATGTTCTCTGAAATTATTGTTCGAACCATCTTTGAAGCTCATAGCCAAACAATTTTTTTTTTCATTCTGTTCAATCTACATAATCCTTTCTCTAGAAAATCTAGTTGCATTTTTAATGAACTGATTTTTTTTTTTTTTTTTTTTTTTTCACAGAATGGTGAAAACTAGTTTTCTGGAACTAGGTTATGCACAGACTTTGGTCCATTTAACAAGGTCAGACTGTTTATTCTTGACCAAATTCTTTCCCACTGTAAAAAGGTACTTTTAAATGCCACATTCCAAACTCAGTGCCAGTAAGTCACTGAAGCATATTTTCCCACAAGAACTGATACCATGCACAGGCCCCTCCTTATTAATTCTTCTGGTGTTTAAATTACATAAGGTGCAGGATGTCTTTAGTGTCACAAATCACTTAAATCTATACATAGCTTAGTAGCGCTGAATCTACACAGTGCCAGCTGTGTCTTTATTAACTTAAACAGTCCCATTCATTTCAAAGCAATAGTATATGAGTAGCATCAGACAGCAAGAGAAACAAAAAGACAATGAAGTACAAATTTTAAATAGAAAATAAAAATAAACCAAATGCAAAATATTCACTGTTGATTTAAAGATAGACCCTCTTATTCACCTTATAAATTGGCTTAGTTCGATGAAGCCATGCTGATTTATACCAGCTGAAGTAAGTGGCTATTAAGACCTATTGCAATAGCCATGAGGAAATGTAAATCAGTGAAGCACTTCAATTTTTAAGTTATGTTTCCAAGCTGGTTTTCATTTTATGGAGCCAGAATATAAATATGTAAACAAAATTAAGGAAAATACCATTACATTAAGAAGATACATACCTACCTCTGATCCTCTCTGTTTAGATATTATACTGAGCATGTTTTGAGATTATTTTTTTTCTTAATGTAGCATGGCACCCAGATCAAGCCAGCACACTAAACTGCACACCAAGATTTTCAGCTTTTCCAGCAATCATCTTGTGCATTTTAAGAATGACTTGATTCTATCCTCCCAAATACAATATGAAGCAGAAAATGTAAGAATTATGAGAAAAATGTATATCCAAATAAAGCAGGGTTAAAAATGTATCAGCTACATCTTTTTCTGAGATGTACTGTCATTGAAATTTCATGACATCCATTCCATGCTCCTTTCTTCCACTTGAAGAACTCCGTCACACTGTTCAATAGAAAGCACTTCAAAAAAACCAGAAACAACCGGGTTTCCATGAATGGTCTTAATGTCTTGTGAAAAAAAAGACTTGTTTTCCATACTTCATAGTGAACTCTGTGAAAGAGCTAAAAATTTTGCTCACCATCACCTAAGAAGTGTGAGGCTTTATGCCAGAGTGAAGTAAATAGAAGCAGCAGAAGTGGTGCTAGTACAAACTGGCACTTAGTTTGCATCTTTTGCAGTGTTAGTGATATTCCAAGTGGATTAAAAAAATATTACTTAATTATTCTCTGAGAGCTACTGTCATAAGTAGTATTATGAGACATTCATACCTTCTCTAGAAAGCCTCAACTGATTGATGGTACTCCCACAGGTACTATACACTGGCAGTTCCTGGTAGCTTTAATTTTTAAGCTCATACTTTACTTTTATGGGTAGCAATATTCTTACGACTCAAATCTTGCATTTTCTTACACCCAAAATCTTTCTGCTATGTATATAACACTGTATACATAGAAGAAAAACATCCCTGTTTTTTCAAAGACACAACATCTTCAAGCTGTATTAGTTTATAACATGTTCTGTCTGAAAATTTAATCAAAATATGGGGCTCATGTAGGCTAGGTGAGGAGGGGTAGGAAGACATGAAGTGATGATGGAAGTAATATATTTTTTTGTTTTGCTTCATAGAACAGATGTACAAAATCCTGTTTCCCTGAACAAGTCAAACAGGAGGACATAGTTTTCCCTAGGATTTATTCCAGACGTTCCACCCAGAAGCTCTCAGTTCTCTCAACTGTTTGCTGTATATGTTGCCACTGATGTCTCTGTGTGTGTATGTATTTGTGCACTGCTTCCCATTGCTTCTCTCACTCTCACAGATAGCTTCTCAAACATCACTGGCTCTTCTGCACTTCCATTCAAATTTCAGTCAAACCTGATCACCCACATAGCTTAGATTCCTAACTGGCCTTGCATATATGTTGTGTATTTTGGGTGGTGTTTCTTATTATTTCAGCTATATATTCCAGAAAAGTGCTTAATTGCTTTTACAGATTTATCTAAAACATACCACTGCTTTTACGCTTCAATTAGACTTCACTTGGAGCTGTCTCAGCTCTGCCCATACCTTGATGAAATCCTTGACAATGATGTTCTTTTGACCCATCAAGAGCCCATACGGCAATGGTATCAGGATTGACTTGAGCTGGATTGACTTCAGATCTGAATACCATGTAGCTGTTTACATCTGAACTTGTCACCCTTGACAGTCAGTTGAAAGAAGTAAGTACTTTTAGAGTCTGATTCATCTGACCTAAGTTAACTGTTTTCTTTAAGCTGAGATAACTCACTCTTCACTTTACTAATCACACTGCTAAGGAGATCTCCTTTGACTACTACAGGATATTTACAGGGTGGACTAGCTTAGAGTTAGATGTATATACTTGGTCATATAAATCCCACTTACAGTATTTCTATGTCAGCAGATATTCATACAGCCTTCCCAGTCCCCTTATAGTTCTTCCTCCTTTCTCCAATTTCCTTTCAACTATTTCTCAGATATCCCCAAGATGTGGCTTTTGTTTTTAACAATAATATGTTGTCTGGGACACAGGGACACACCTTGATAGTTTTATCCTAATTGGGAATGTATCACTACTGTTGGGATTCAAGAGGACTTTCTGCGAGAGAATGGCCATGTGAGCAATCCTGCGTGAGAACAAGACTGATAAGAGCCTCAGCTGAGCAAGAATGCGATAAGGATGTGACCCTGAATGAGGGGGGAGAAACGACGAGACAAACAACCCCTGGAAGGGGTTGGGATGGAAGAGGAAGTTCCACAAGGCAGGAAGCCTGGCAAGGCTGATGTGGCACTTCTTATTCAGTCATAAGAAGGTTTAAAGCACGGGCTAAGTCAACTGTCCAGTCTTGAGGACTTGTACTGCATGTTACTCACGTGTGTGGGAGAACATTATAAAAGGGCTTTCTTAGCTGTAATAAACGGGCATTGCTTGGTCACATTGGTTGTGTGTGTGCTCAGCTCTCCTGCATCACTACTGCAGTTTTTTCAACTGTCTTTTGGCAGCATCTATATGTATTTGATAGGTGCTCAGTGAGGACTGGCTGGACAATGCTGAGTTTACTATGGTATCTATCTGTTGGCTTCCCATTCACCACTCCATTTATTCAGATGAGCATTGGATCATAGTATTCTCTGAATTTCTTCAGTATTGATTTTTACCCCCTAATTTATCCTAGCCCTCTGGGACAATATCAAACCACCCCTTCTAAAAGCTTCTGCACGTGTTATAAGCTATTGAGCATTTTTAACTTAGAGATTATCACCAATTTTTCCTCAGAAAGATGTGAGCTCTTCCAAATTAGGACAGTTTCTGCATCAACCAATTGGTCTGAATCTCTCTGATTCCTGTCAGGAGAACTGTGGTCACTGGCAGATCCATGCAGTGTGCATGACGTAAATGTAGATTATTAGCTCATACCTAGTCATAATGAATGCTGAGGCTCACTATAGATTTAATGACTTCTGTATGCTATCGGAGTATTATTATATGCTTATTCCAGTCCCTTTTGTGCTGTTCTATGAAGGTACACAGCTAAACTCCAGCTCTGACAGAAAAGTTTCAAAACTGGAGATTCCTGACAGAATTTTTCCCTTATGTTTGAAGGTAATTTGCCTGGGAACCCACACCTAGTGAACAATTAATTCATTACAATGTCTGTTATTGTCAAGCTTCTTGGTTAATTGCTTTCTGTATCTTCAGCCATCTCAAAAAATGATCTACTCCTAGCAGCTAATATTGTCTGGCGGGCTTCTCCTCCATGCCATGTGCATCACTGCTACTCTCAGTGATACTGTAGCAAGCTGGATCTATTTTTCTCTTAGGAAGAAACTTCTTTGCCAGACACACAGCATATCCTGCACTTCTTTTCCATTTTCTCTGTGCCCTTCATTGAATAAATTCTTCCTTTAGTTGGAGCAGGGATTTCCCAATCCCAAAATGTGCAACAGTTTAACAAGCACAGCTGAATCTTTCACTGATACCTGTAGTTGTCACCTGCTGTTTCTCCCCACTCATTGTTGATTCTCTATCTCATCTTTAACTTCCAGACTACTACCATCTGCTAACCATCATTGTGTTATCCAAAGATGATACTAAATTCCACATGCCAAACAACTTTTCAATTCACATATCACGATGCTCTTTTCTGGGAAACTTAACTGACAGGGGATCATTCCAGCTGTCTCAGTGGATAAGCCATAAACATTCATCCTTCTGTAAACAACATGAAAGGAGAAAATAAAAATCTTTTGAGGATACATGTTTCTTTGCCAATATATTCCTCACAGTTCCACTAAGGGCCGCGCTTGCAATCAGAACTTCACCAAGGCACTCAGTCTGTCCTGTCCTCAAACTTTCTCTCATACAAATGACAGTGAAGATACTGTAGAGATTTAAGCACCTCTAAATGTCTAAAGGGTTTTGCTATGTCTAAAAGCACCTCTAAACTATGTCTTAAGCACCTCTTAATGTCTAAAGCACCTCTAAAGGGTTTTGCTGAGTGGCATAAGTTCCTTCCATACTACTGAGATCACCATCTAAGTTTGTGGTGTTTCTATGTCAATATTGCCATGGAACTGTAAACTCTAAAATTTGTGCCCAGTATGAGCCAAAAAGCGTTTTGAAAGGGCTTTTGGAAAGGGATGGGTGAAAGGAGAAGAACTTATAAGAACCGTTTCCAACACTGAAAATTAAAAAGTATTACTCTTTTGTTCACTTATACAGCTTTTCACCTAAAATCATTTTGCAGTGTTGGTCAAAGCATAAATAAACTTTCTGTAATAGGAACACAATGCTCCATACAGGTGGGTGGCTGTGCAGTTGACAGTTCTGAACAGCTGCAAGTTTCTTGTCTTTACTGAGAAATCCTCCGGTTATAGATTGTGTGTGCAAGGTAAAAGACCTCTTTTCGAAGCAATTCACCGTCCACTAGGCATTCTCTCTCCTCTTCTGCAGAACAGAATATATGTATTTTCAGATCATTTCTGCTAGGAATAAGGCTGTTAAAAATGTTTCTTTCAAAATCAGGTCATTTACCTTAAGCACAGCAGATGAATCTGTGCAGAATAGGAGAAAGACATACTGTGCACTGCCTTTTCCACTAGCTATTCAACTTGTCCCAGCCAAAGACCGCTTGCTCTGAATTGCCTCTGAAGTTTTTTGGATAGTGAGATACTTTCCCCTGTTGTTTGAACCCACTCGACATTATCTACTGTCGAGTAGTACTATCTACAGTGTACTATCTACAGTGTACTATCTACAGTCAAGGTGAAAAACAAGTACCACAGCATTAAGGGTACTATTTATTAAATGTAATAAACAATAATTCTTTTAAGTTAAAGATATTAATTTTGGATGTTAATAGCCATTCAAAATAGGGTGCTGTCATTTTCTTCTGAATCTTGGGATAAAGCCCAAGAAGTAGCTGAAGGCACATCTCTGGCTCTACATATTTCTTAAAAACTTATTTATTCTTTCCTGCTGGTCAACAATGAACTAGCTGTTTACATGGCAGGTTTCCATGGTTACTATCTTGCATGGGGCCCAACATGGTACAACTTATATCTTTGTTAAATCAAAAAAAATCTCCTGCTTCCTAAGCAGAAAGTCCCTACTCTTGTTATTCCTCTTAAATCTACAACATGACCTCAGAACACAATCCGCATGAACTTGCAGATGGTTGCTCTCCCTCCTTTTTTGCATCAGAGTTTTCTCCTGTATTTGTGTTTACTAGATTCATTGCTCATGTTTTGTAATGCGAGTTGGTTTTGGCTTTTTCCTTTTTATCATCTGTTCTTTGTCACTCAGGCTCTGCAAATGATCAAAACTCTGATCCTGTTTCAAATCAATCTGAACTTTAAAAGCAAAAATGTACTGAGTCTTCAGATAGTATGCAGTCATTCCTTTTTTTTTCTTCTTTATTGGAAAGCTAGTACAAGATGCCTCTGTCATTATGATAGTTGCCCTGGAGAGCAGAACAACTTGCTGACTGCAAGCTGTTTGCCCACAAATCAATTATTCTGTGTTGATCACAAGTTTAAAGAGTATTTTCATAGACTGTATCTGTAGAACAATTTTGCCTTGCATTCATTACAGAGATAGCAAAATCCAGAGCAATCATTACTTTATCTTCTACTTTAGCTGTTTTGATTTGTACTTGAACTCTACAGACTCCATTTTCAAATTCAGTTCTGTCAGTTTTGCAATGGACAACTTCTGTGTGCATTTCAGAGCAATTAGAAGTTTTACTTTCAAATCTCCTGCTTAAGTTTTTTAGCATGTCTCATTCAGTAACTAATTTATGACTTTTCTGCACATTTCATAGAGCCAGTTATACATTTTAATAGACCAGTTTTAGCTACTGCTACTCATCTGTCTGACCTAAACAAAAACTCAAGCCACTGCTTGTACCACCAAGGTCTGACTTTCAGTCTGGAGGAATTTCCTGAACTATATTGGGAGGTTTTGGTATATACTAGTATGTCCTGGCTGGTTCTGAATTTTTGAAAAGTATTCTGCCGTCATCTTTCATGACACTTATATTTAACTGAATTACTTCTTAATCTTGGCACTGATGACAATTTTTCTGGTTTTATAAACCAAACATAATAATTTTTTAAAACTTACTTACAAATGCAATTTATCAGATCAGAATCTCCTTTTCCATTGTCTTTTAAACATAGAACTGTTCTCCTAGAGTTTCAAACAAGCAGATTCTGTGGCAGCTGTATCATCTTCTGATTACTTTCAATAAGAAAATATTCAATTTCTGTGGCAAGTCTTACAGATCACCAGAGTGCCTTTGCCTTCTCTGCTTTACTTTCACTGCAAACCCCAGTCACTGCTAATGTGTCTTGTCAGGCTCTGTGGTGGCTGCGTGTTGTAAGAATGCAAGTGTCCTCAGGTGTTCCTCTCTTTCTCCTCTCTCTAGCTCTTAGGAGAATGCAAGCCCACTCAGATTGATGGTTGTCCTTAACATATGGCCTTATAGCAGATCTGAACAGCTGAGGCTGAATATAAATTCTGAAGCATCATCAGAGCTGGGATACCTAGAAAGGCTACCAGAAGTGTTCCTTTGTGCTCCTTTTCCTCACCATTCATACAGAGTACAATGCTGAAGTCAGTTTCCCTAGGATTTTCAGTAGGCATTTGTATTATTTGAGCTGGGAAAATATAAGGCTGCAGGATGCATACTAAGTTTAAAAATGATAAACAGTCTCCTGACGAGTTCATTTTTACATCCAGATGTTCACTTTACTTCCACAGTAGCCTATGCTTCTGCTTACTTTCATCTGCTGATTTTTCAGCTCAAGTTCTTGTTGCAGGTTATTTGTGTTAGCCAGTTCCAAGTTTATCCAAGCTTTTCTGGCATCCCCTGTTTCATGGAAAGCCTTCTGATCAGATCTTCAGCAGTCAGGTTGGTTGTTGTTCACTGATGTGACTTGCCAGGTTCATCTCATTTCCAGATGGGGAACGTTGCAACCAGACTTCCCACTCCATCTGGACTTTTTCAACTTGCTGTCCCAACAAAGATCCCCTTTTTGCCTTCAGATCATCTTTCGTCCCTATTTGGGAAACTTCCAGATTGTATTTTCACTTCTTTATGGAGTGCCTCTCTGGTTTATATCTCATTTTAATTATTTGTGCTCTCATGCTAGCCTTTATTTGAACTGTAGCCTCCTTTGGTTTATGAGACCATCTTCATTATTTGCTCCATCTCATCTCAATAAAGCTAACTAGCTCACCATTTCTTTCTTTGGAACATGATTTTGTTCTGACATTTATGCCAATCCATCTGACCTGCTGAAAGCTATTTCTGTTCAGGGTGGAGTTCATGAAGTGCATCTCTTTGATAAAGCTGACTATATAATGTACATGAAATCTTCAAGGGGTGAATACAAACAACTGGAATAGACTGCCTCAGTGATCAAGATTTGCCAACGGCATCACAGACGTTCATCAATCTCTCTCTCAAAACTGTTATATTGCTTGCCTGCATTGGTCTTACTGTAGGCTGCTTCAGAATCTCACTACTTGTTTTCTAATTTCCTGTCTAAAGTTATTTAAACCCAGTTTAAACTAACTAGTTCTCATGCCACCATTGTTTTTTTAACCCTTCCTGATGTTTTTAGATATCAATTATATCTACTCTCATGATTAATTTTGTTAAATTAAGTCAGGTTCTTTTTGCCTTGCAGGAAATAGTGTCCTGCCTTCCCTGATCGTTGGACAGAAATCGTCTTTCCCCATGCCTGTTCCTGTCCAAAATCATCTCTCAATTACAGAGAAACTGAACAGTTTACAGTAATCTAGATGAGGTCTGATCAACTACTATGTGTTGTGGCATCAGTATTTTCTTATTTCTAATGAAAAATCTTAAACCTAACAGTTTAAATTTCCATTTGCTCTTTTCATGCATCTAAACAGTGACTCCTAGCATGCCTGTGATCTCTGCAGCTTGTTACCAAGGTATTTGTAAGATCCTGAAAACTGAGGAATTCACCTTGTATGGCAGTAATTCTTTAACATATTTTCCTCTGGATTTATCCACTTAATTCTAGAAGATGGGAAGTCTAGAGAAATCTAGTTTAATTCATTGGTGTCCTATAATTTACTGAAATCTGGATAATCTAGGCCTACTGTCCATCCACTGTTTATCAAATGAATTATCTTTTCATGTTTTGTGGGGAGGTATGTATACAGCAATATGTAACCAATTTCTCTAATGCAGGGAGCCAACAACAAGGCTTTGTCCATCTGCTACCATTCAGCATATAATCACAAAGAATATAATGGAGTTAAATTAAGAATGGGAAATTGAAGGCTGGACATCAAGGAAACTTTCTGAGAGTGATTATATAGAGGTTTTGGAACAGGCTCCCATGGGAAGAGATGGAATCCCTATTTGTTGGCACGTTTAAAGTTAACATGGGCAAAACATTAGAAATGACACAACAGAAAACAATCCTGCCTGATTCACGAAAGGACGGGATGATTGCACATCTCTTCTGCTTTTGAGCTCTAGAATTCCACGCCAGCAGCTCTGAACAAGTACTAAATATTGTTAGGCTAAGAGAAATTTCCTTGTGTGTACCTGTATAAGGGAATTTTCAGAAATACCTTCTATAGCAGTTTAGCCAGTGTGTGGAGAAGATTTACGGATACTTCCCTGCTGCTGCAAAAACATGCCAACAACTCATTTTTATTATATATTAAGCCCTAAGAGCATTTCCATCAGCAGGGTACAGACACCTGCCTTCACTCTGGAACAGCATAAGCTCCAAGGACAGCATGCTATTTTCTCTGCTCCTCTTCCTTTGGCTGTCTCACATTCAAGTGAGAGACAGGCCCATGCCTGCCTACCCTGTGTGCTCTGATAAGAGCATAACCTGAGGCTGTATTTTAGTGTTTCAGGATGGTTTAAAATTATGTGGGAACAGTTTTGTAAATACACAGGGAGAGACCTTGTCAAACAATCAAATTGTTTTTACAATCCAACCCACTCAATTATCTCTGGGAGTATATGTTAAAACAGACCCGTTTAAATCAACAGAAAAATAGTACAAAGAAGATGTAAATCACTGGGTGGGGGAAACGCACCACATATTTTTATATATGAAAACAGAAGATAGAAGTACAGTCACACAATAGCAGGATGCTCTTTTATAGTATAGAGAAAATACACAGTAGTAATTTTCTGCCTTTCTTTTCCTTTTTTACATCCTCCCCCCATTTTTTAGCAGATTAAGCACAGCTTGTTCCTTATAAATTTAGTTCTACATCCTAAAGTCCATTCACCGGATATTTGTACGAAAACTGTTAGTACTGTACTATTACTAACAATATCTACTGTATCTTCTTAAGTGAAAGAGAAGGAAAATAAAGAGAAAAGAAAAAATAACATTCCATTTAATCTTCACATCAGCATGTGAAGGTCTATTTGCACTGAGTACATTTTTCTTGCACCAATGGAACTGTACTGCTGCAAAATAATAATGAAATTTCACCCAGAGTTGAAAGGGGAATGCCTCATAAAAACAGAATTAAGAGGAACCTAAGTAGAATTATTTGGTGTCAGATTTAAAACAAAATAAAAAGCTTTTCCTCCAGTGCAGAAGTTAACTGCAGCCCAAAGTATAATGGTTCAAAAAGTAAATAGATTAATTTATGAAGGATGGGTACTTCAGTAATTATTACAGACAATGATCCAGATACAAGTTCCAGCACTGGAAACTGCTAAACTTCTGATTGCTGAAAGCTGGTTCTTACTCTCCTTCCTAAGCACCCCTCTGTTGGACATTATCCTTTGATAGTGCACACAGTCAACCTTTGGTTCAGCCCAACAGAAAGTTCCTTTGTTCTGATATGAACTGTGCTCAAAGTTGTACCTTTTTTCCATCTTTCCACCACCAGCACAAGGTAAATTTATTCTGCAAGGTTGCACTGGTGCACAAAACATGCTCAGCTCAGTGTGGACAAATTATGTCATCACATGATATATATTCTAATGTTTACAGCTCTGAAAAGGAGTTTTCTGGCACACAAAATATTCTCATGTGGAGCCAACTTGCTTGTTTACTGTGAAATAATTTACTTTCTTTGAAAGATTAAAAGATAGGCTTTTCATGGTTCATGATAAACCTGGGCCTGAATCAGAGCAGAGGGTTGCATTCCCTGCATTCCTGACAGGTCTCGGGGGTGAGTTGTGGCATCAGCTGCAGAGTAACAGCACAGAGCCCTGAATGCAGGCCTTGGCACTGGGAGGGGAAAAAATACTTTAAACATCGATACAGATATCTTTAGAAGTTTTCTCAAAGTGGGATACAGTAAGAGCCTTAAATGAACCGGTAACTGGTTCATCTAACATCTTCAAAACAGCATAGTTGTGAGGTTTTGAAAAACATTTCCGCCTTTGAGTTAGTTTAGTTATTCGAGTCCTCAGCTGAAGACTTCAGATGTGGTTTCATAACTGACTCCAACAAATCTAAGACTGTGGTGTCTACCGAGTGGACGACCCCATCTTTCTGTTCACCCTCCCTTGTTTGTCAGTGCTTTCACTCATGTGGCTGTGCAGTGATTTGCATCTGCTAATCCACCTGAAAACGAATAACGACTTTTTGTGGGGCTCTTTTGCAGTCAGCCTGCAAGGGCACGACCACTAATGCCGATGCAAGGGAAGTGATGGGGGCATGTGGTCAAAAGCAGGACCATCCTTTCAGCAGCAGTAGAAATGTCACATCTACTTATGCTGACTGTGAAGTGGCACCCTTAAAATATTATCTCTAGGATGTGTTTCTGAAAATAACAACCTTGCCCTAAATCCTTTGTCTCTCTATGAGAGCAGCTAGTACTGCTTTTCCAGACAACTTTAAAGTTTCTTACGATGAGCAACAAAAATTAATAGTCAGTTTTGAAAATTATCCTATATGATCATAATGCAGATGAATAAAAGAAACTTCTATACTAATTTCCTAACTCTGTCCACATGAATTTCTGCATTGCCCTTTGATAAGATTGTGACATTGAGCAATCTGTTTTTTCATTGTTATTTTCATACAAATCTGATCCCTCTTAGTGAACATCTGATCTGAGTGAAGTCAATGTAAATATATATTGAAATGTTTTTAGTCAGCTGCAGACCTTACTATCAATGTGCTGATAATGATTCTTATTCTTAAAATGGCTCTGGAGATAAATGACTCATTTTATGTGATGGAAATAACTTTCCTATAGGGTGTTTGGGAGGATGCAATAAAGATTTCTTCAGCTATCCAGATGTTAAAATATCAGAGAAATTCACTTGTTTCTTCACAAGTTACAGGGACTTTTTATGCATAACTCTGTGTTACTAGGAAAGACAGATTTTCCCTAAATAAGCCAACCGATTTAATCATACTGCATTCCTAAATAGCCACAACCTTTCATCAGCAGCATTGACAAGGTCAACAACACATATTTTGATCCTCTGGATGTCTGTCTGTGACTCATTTTCCTTTTCAGGGCCATTTGGGTGGACTGGAGAAATGCACCATGAAGAAAGAAGTGGAGGTTGGGGCTCAGATCTAAGGTGATGTGCTTCCTCACAACAGTGAAGGCTCTGTGCATACCAAAACAATGTCACTTCCACCTGTCAGAGGAAGGAAGATTTATGCTCTTATCAAATTATGTGTGAGAGAAAATCTAGTGTCACTGTACTGACTCCATTAGGGCACTCTAACACAGCCCACGTTTTGACTTTGATTCACCAGAGGCAGGTGCTTGATTAATTTCCATTGGTCTACTCCTATGTTTGATGTCAACTGCAAGCTTTAAGTAGATTGCTGAATTGGGTCCATTTAGGGATGCCCAATGCATTCCAGGTTAAGGCTGTACTGCAACAGACTCCAGGTCTGCTGGAACATATGCAGCATAGGAATGGACTCTGCAAGGTGCATTACACACAAATAAATATGTGAATTTTGGGAAGCATAGTATCAGGAAGAGATGGCCATAAAAAAAGGGGAAAAAAATCCCCCAGAAGAAGGCAAAGCAAAAGAAAGTTCTTTGACTGTGCTCCCAACTGTCATATTAGCTCAGATGAGAGTTTGCATTCACATTATTTACTAACAGGTGGCATTTATTAGAAAATTACAATGCAACAGTGGGCAGAAAACAGGAAAGCACTCGTTTCACTTTGGAAGAGGGTTTTTCTATCTTTTTTTCTTGTTGTTTTTGTTGCTGTAACTAATTTATATATTTATTTTTACAAAGTAAGCCCAGTTAGTGAAAATTATTTTATGCTCCCTTGCTACTATACCAACAAAATTAAATCCAAGTTCCTGCATGATGTGACATGTAAACCATTTGTGCTCAAGTGACTGCCAGAAATGGATGGAAAGTTTTTATCCTGAAGAAACACTCAAATAAAATGCTAGCATAATCTAAAATTATTCACTGACAGTCACTGAAGGATTTTTTGTATCTTCTCTTTTTGTCAATTTAGCAGAGTCTAGTATTCAAGAGATTAGAGCATCAGCAGAGAAAGTGTTTTCCCTTCTCATGTTCAGTAAATCTGAAAACAAGTGGTTTTTTAAAAAAAGGAAGACATAAACCAATTTTGTTTGCATTTCATGGGAAAAAACCCCATCAGTAATGCTGCCATCTAAGGTAAAGCACACATGTTTTCAAAGAAAGTATTATGAGTGTGTTACAAACACTAACATTTTGCCGGTTTCACTCAGATCATGATGAAGGTCAGGTTTTAAAAGCTGGACAGCCTCAGCTCCACCTAGATGCTGTGATCACAACTGCGTGTGCTTATCTCAGCATTCTCATGTGCCATGATTCAGCTTCATTTCCTTTCTTTAAGGCAGTTAGAAGTCAATAAAAATACATAAATGGCTTATTTCTTCTTCATAATACTTCACATTTTCCAGACACCCACTTGCTCCTTTGCTCAGAGAAAGTTAGAACTGAGTGTCCATTTTTCTACACCAGGCAAAAAAGTGACAGTTCATTAGCTTTTGCTATTTAAAATTACAGTCACTTCAATACACCTCCTCCATCCTATGGAGCTTCTCTGTTATCACAAAGTCTATTCAAAATTTCCCCAAGGGCCAAGACCAACGCTTGAAAAAGAGTCTAACTTTGTAGGAAATCAAAAGCGTGCCCTGTTATCCACCATCTGAGACACTCCTGCCCAACCTCATTCTTTCTAGCACTGTTATTTCAGACCTGTATCAGTTCTCAGTCTGACCACAGCTGGGAGTAGCAATCTCCACTCTGTCTCCCCCAAGCCTGCGTAACATTAGTTTGAATCCTTTATTCATTCACTGACAGAAATATCAAGAGGTATCTCTAAATGACAGAAATACACCCAGACAACTGATCTGCCAGAAGGATTCTGTGGAAATAACTGGCTATCAGAGAGAACACTGCTTTGAAGTTACCATTTGCAACACCCCGAGTACTTGGGTTGGATCAGTTTTTACTGGATTACTTTCATGGTAAACTCTTTTTGCCCCACCTGAAGAGTTTCTTTGTGAGCAATGAATAAGGATGCATCTTGGAAATGATCTGATACTTCAAAAAGTGATTCTTGTAGTTTATCTTGCAGTAAGCTTCTCTTCTGAAGGAAATGCTGCAGAGCCCTTGTATTGATCACAATGATAGCACATGCAATGTGCCTTTTATCACTGGGCTGTCTGCATTATCACTTTTCAATATAACTCTGAAGTAAATTCTTGCAAGCTATTAATCGATATATATGTTGATATATGCTGTCTTTTATAAAGCAACATTTTTTTCTTCAAACACTTCAAAACAAAGCTGGTCCTGCTGAAGTCAATGAAGGTTTACTCACTGCCCGGTGATGAACTGCAATTTAGACTATTTTGGGAACAGTAAAGTCAAGAATATCTTTATGTTTAAAAAAGAGGAGGTGGCTGGTTATTTTTAAGTTTTGTTTCCTGTACTGTGTTTTAGTGGAGGAAAAATAAAGAAGAATTTGCGCACCAAAGCAACTAACCAAAGGTAAAAGTTACATTCAGAAGAGGAAAACTGACGGCCTCTGTCAGCTAATACACATTTAGTAAAGGTTTCTAACCAGCACTCAGTCTGTAGGAGCAATGAAGACTAACATTTAAAACCATACCACATTATCGCATTGTAAGCAACACACCCCTATAGGTTTCTACATACCCAGACAAGAGCTGCTTTTGAAGGTGTTAAACACTAAGTGTTTTAAAACCAATACATTTTTAACTTAAAAAACCCACGGTCATAGCTGTTTGGGTTTTTTAAGTAAGAAAACAATGATACACTAAGTTCTAGGTGTGAAAGCCATTCTTCATGTCTATGGCCATATACTTTTATTTGTCATTGGCCACTGATTAATTCAATTTTTTTAATACTCTTTAGCATAGCTGCAACGACAATTGAATACTTGTGCAAACACAGTACAAACTTGCATGTGGACAATCCCTTGGTCTGAACAACTCTTATTCACAGCAGTGCTAAGGGTACTAGCTAATGGGTTTTGAAACATGATTTCTAGCATGCAAGTATTAGATACTTGGGCATAGTTATATCCTTTGTATAGCAATTCTGGAAATGTTCTCTTTCAAGCAGGTCTTGGTATGCTTGCCTCAGTAGGTACACTCTACTTCTGGGTCTTTGGACCTTCCTTCCTATGCAGACTACATGATCATGGACAAATTCCTGCTCAGTTCTGTAGATATTTTTTCCTCATTTTATACAAAACTTTTTAAAATGCCCTGCTGGAAGCCTTACAACACTGAAAATTTAGCTTAAAGAATTTTATGGATCAATAGAAATACTCACTGAAGCTGTTACTGGCTGATAACTGGGAAATGAAAAAACACAGAAATTCAGGAACAAACTTTCTCTCCTTTTCTTCAAGGCTCTGTTTTGAGTTACAACATGATCAATCCTCACTGACCTCAGCAGAGAGATTCTTTCAGCTTTGGATTAGGCTACATCCTACAGGCAATGAAAAAAACCAGCCCCGAAACACAAGTTCACAAATGCTTTATGGGATGAGGATACTCTCCTATGTTTAGCAAGATGTTGCTTCCTGCCTTCATTCACACTGAAGCTGGAATCCAGGATGTCATAGTTACATCACACAACGAGGGAAGCCTCTTACAGTAACTAATAATAACAATGGATTGCCTTTTATCAAGGTGAGACAGGCTAATTTCTACAATACTATGTAAAATGCAAAGTGAACTCCTTTCGGTTTCTTTTCTCAGCAGTTCTCCCTTTAAGTGATACTGCCATGGCAGTTGTGATACTCAGAATAGAAAATAGAGACAAAAAAATTAATGAGCAGGCAACAAAACCAAATGACACCCAACATGCATGCAGCGTGGTTACTCTTCAATACACTCGAGATGCTGTGCCAAGCTAACAGCAGCTGATTCCGGGGGCAGGGCCAGCAAGCGTGGAAATGGGGTCAAAAAATGAGGAGCTGGCAGAGCTTTTCTACCAGCATTAATGCATGAGAGGGCCAGACCTTCTGGGAGTGAGATCATGTCTGAGCCAAGGACAACCAGGAAAGCTGCTGGGAGAGGGGCAACAGTGGCAGGGGGCCTAGAGATACTGGAGGTGCCCTTTAACAGTTGGCTTGGGAAATAGCTGTGATTTTGGCTGTCAGGTCCACTTGAGCTGCCTCCAGCACAGCCCTATTTGGGATCATTCAGTAACATATGGGAATAAGCATTGAACCCATATTCAGAGAGATGGAAAATCAGAGGCATGACAGTGTGACATTTTCACAAGTATCTGTGTATTTTTTCAGGCAAGATACTTGGAGATCAGCAGGAGTTTTATCTTAAAATAGGTACTTCAGAAACTTTCACCATACCCGTCTGGCTTAGTGTGCAAAAGAAGTCAGTACCACAGCAGAAGCTAGACTGATGGAGTTTCAGAAAACTAGCACATACCTATCCTTTGGCAACCAGTTATGATTTAACTTAGAACCAGTAATCAGTAATTGATTACTTGTACAAAGTAACCACCACAACTTCAATGTGGCATGAAAGAAATTGCTTTTGGAGACATAGGTAACTGCAAAGATGGTTTTAGAAGCTGCATTATAATATGGGATAAAATGCCAGGAACAGGAAGAGGAAAGCACATGGCTGCATTATAAGAAAAATAGAAGCCTCCAGAAACTTACCACTGAGGTAAGAGCCATCTGAAAACTGTAGATTCGTGCAAGTCCAAAGTCGGCTAACTTTATCTGCCCGCTGCTGGTTACAAGGATATTTTGGGGTTTCAGGTCCCGATGCACCACACGATGTGAATGCAGAAAATCCAGTCCACGAAACAGCTGAAGCATCATATCCTAAATATAAAGAAGAAATCAATATTCAATTATCAAGACAAAATAGCAAACAAGCAAACTCCCTATCATAATCTGCAAAAACATTTTAATAAATATTGATTTAAATATATGCACAGTAGATAAAAACAACTATTAATATAAAATGGACAGGATGTTGCTAAAACTAGCTGACTTGAACAGGTGTCCTTATCAAGTTAATGTATTGTTTCTAGTTCAATTATTTGAAGTTGATTGATAGAAGTATAAAGACTGGTCAACATACTTAAAAGAAATAGGAAAAACATGTCTGTAAATCCCAGGACAACTTCAAAAGAATGCTGTCCAAGTAAGAAGCACACATAGCAGCTTTTTACTCTTTAAACCACACTCTACTTTGCATCTCACAAGTTTATCCTTTGTCCTGCCCCAGTGAAATGAAATTTTATCATTCACTTCAAAAGGCACAAGGATCTGTTTCAATCAGAAAAGCTGTTTAAATCACAAATTCACCAGGATTTAATGTTGTAGAGGGAAAATTTTACTTGGCAAAAACCTGTTGTATGGAATTTACTGAATAGGGCAGAAACTACTTTTAGATCAAAGTAAGCACTAAATCAGCGCAATAATCATAAGTAACAGTTCTCATTTTGCTTTCTGTTTTGTTATAGTGATGCAATCTTCTATGACACTTCCACAGCCAAAGAAACTATTTTGTCTGTACTCATGTTTTCACATTAATCTTAGTAATGTGAAAGGAATGAACCAACAGACTCAAAACTAAATACTAGAAATCCCCTGAATTCCAAATTAGAAGGATGCTGTCAACTTGAAAATTATATTTGCGAAACAGGCAGTTACAAGAAGATGCTGCAACAAGTAAGAAACAAAAGGGATAAAGAAGAAGTTTAGTTTCTGTATGCACGTGTCTTGAGTTCATGAAACTCCAGCTCTGTGTTTTTACTGATGACCTATGCCCTTCTATAAGCTATGCAGCAGGGTGTCCACCAATCCTGTTATTAGAAACCAAAACAATCTTGGAGAGGTGGATGGCATGAAATATGAGAAAAGGGAAGAATGATAAATTGAAGTTGGTTGCTTTTATTCTTCTCTATGGACATGGGCATGTTTCAAGTAAACATTCAAGGCACACTATTAAAAGGAATGATACCTGAAAATGGGTTTTACAAATAGCTCAAAACATTCAACTTGATAATACTGCTTTAGCTGGATGCATTTTAAAGATATACTTTATAGACGTAGCTATATAATTTAATACAAAATTATTATTTTCAGGAAATGTTCCCTGATCATCTCTACAGAAAGTATTAGAAAATGTATAGATATTGAGGCTGGAAGACCTAATCTAACCTCTGATAAAACATGGCCATTTCTATATATAGTCTATAACTCTGCCAAACAGTAGTAACAGTGGGCTGCTCATAAAGTAATCAGTTTTTGTTTGAAGACCCTGATGGTGGAGATATTACCATGGAACTACGGATTCTGTGACAGCATTTAATTATTATCACCTCTGAAGGATGGTGGTAAACTGAGAACCCCATTCCCTATTAGCTGATGCCTTTTATTCCCTTTGCTTCCCCAGGAAAAACTGAGATCCGATAAATTTGATAGCTAGTATAATAGGGTTTGCTCCTTTAAAAACAATACACAAAGTGTACTGAATCCTCTTGTATTTATATAATTTCCTTCGCAGTTCAGAAATGTGGGGAAGACCTAGGACTACAGCTCTGTAGGTTTCATTCATCAGTAGAATTAATACATGTCATATCTGCTCATTCTGTGCTACTGTAATTTAAATCAAATCCCAAGAGGTTTTGGATTAGCCTTGCAGATGTAAAGAACACACCAAGAACATTTAAACACATGGTTATCTTATGTATGTACTTAATGGTTTCACTGAATTTGGGCCCCATGCTTTTTATTTCAAGTAGACATCAGGTAAAATAAGAAAATAATTTCAAGAAATTAAGGATTAGTTAGTAGACCCTGGCGAGTCCTTTTAGTGACATTCCACATCCTGCTCATTGTCAAGTATGTAAACTCATTTCTGCAGTTACTAAACATATCAAGAATATTTTTTTTCATACAACTAATGCTGTTTTTTTGACTTTCTTCTTCAAGCTCAGCAAATGCAATTCTGCTCTGCTTAGCTGCAAGTTGCAAGCAATGTCTTCAATTTTTAAATTCAGAGCCTTCTTTCAGGCACAGGTAGAAAAAAGAAAATATTTGCAAATAGAAACAGGTATATCTTTGTCTCCCTGCATAGGACTCAAAAGATTAGTATCATTTACTGAAGTTCTCTTCACACACAAAAAATGAGATGTGCTGCAGAAAAGAGTATGAGGAAAGTGCAAATTTAAAAGGTATTAGAAAACAAAACAAAACAAAACAAAAGAACCTGGGGAAAAAAGTGCTGTATCTTCTTCCAGGAAATTCAGAGTTAGTCCATACAGCCTATTCTCTAGTATTAATTTTGGACTGTTGATTATGGTCTTTTGCTATTACTTATTACTTACTATTACATATATGAATATATTTCAGTTAAAAATTATCTTGGAAGAACAGCCCAAAGATTCATGTGTGTAAAGAAGGGCACTTTGATGTAAAAAGACCATTTACTATTTATGATTCATTATTATTCTTTTTTTTTAATTCTCAGACAGTTAGAAAAAGAGTATAAAACAAAATCGCATGACATAGCTTATTATTATGCACTTTAAATACAGAATACTAAATTGCACAGCTCAGAATTTGATATTTCTTTGCACAAATAGATTTTCAATAGCAAAGCAAACAAAAGAGAGGGCTTTTAAATTACTTTTTTATCCATAATGAATGATTAATTTTGTGCTGTACATAGGCCTAGTCAAAAACCATTAGGCCTCACATTTTGAAAATTAGTTCATATTCAGTCAGCCACTTACAAGAAATATCAGACTCAGTCTGGGCTGTATGTTTTCATAATATCCAAAGATACTAACCTTTGCTAGCAAATTGGATAAAGGCTGTAAACATGCACAAGCCAGATCAGTAGCTAATGAAATCAGGGTAATTCCACTCATCTGATGGAAATGCATCATTGTTAGTGAGGATTACCCAGCATTATCTCAGTTTCCAAGATCTAGAAATAACTGCAAGAGTCCTCATGTGCCTCAAGGATTAGTTTGTTCTATGTCTGCTTTTTCCTTAGAAATTTTCTGTGGTAGCTAGGCATACCATACTTTGAAATTGCAGTTAAAATTGTATTTCAAAAGTTAATTGAAAAGTGATCAATTCTATTTGAAAACAAGAAGATACATGCCTTAGCAGATTTGAGGAACAAGCTCCAATGAGTCATGATCAAACTTCTACTGATGTCTATCAGATGCTCTTTGGACATTGTATGTTTACAAACATGGACACAGAATAACACCTGTTGTTTCAGATTAGAGATTTTTGTCATGCTTCTAATATCACAAAACCTATGATGGTTGTTGCGTGAATTGAAGACATGTACATTATTCCACTGTGATTACTTTCAGAGAATCATGGCTTTACAATGTTTTTCCTTTTCAGCCTACATATTCAATGTGATCTATGCACAAATCTAAAATATTTATTCGTAACTCAGTTGAAAACTGAGCTACTTTGGATGCAATGAACAAATACACTATCCTTAGAGGCAAACATGTAGCTTTAATTTTGTAAAAGCCTCCTAATGTAAACAGTTAGCAAAATTTGTTATGGAAGTGCTGCATCTTTTGCATCTTCCACCATATATGGTATCAGTGATGGCATTGCTCAGCCTGATATTTACTGAATTTATCAGCACTGAATGTCAGGACCAAATTACGACAAACTTCTCAAGCAATACCATATTATGTCATGAGTCTCAATAATACACAGAAATATGTCCTGCATATTCTGCCTGTGGTGTCAGCAAGGATGAGGATAGTCTTGGGTTAGGCTGAGCAGCTGCTGTTGTTGCCTCTGCCAAAGGCAGGCTTCATGGCTCACGTTTCCCGACTCAGGGGCAGCAGGAGAAGAAAGCCTTGATTTCCTATAGACTTTTGTCTCCTCCTTGTCCTGTCCCCTCTTGACTCTACACTTCACTGACCCCTCTTAACCGTCCTCCAGCGTCTGATCCATAATTCCTTTCCAAGCCATTGGTTTTCAAAATACCACTCTGATTCTTTAAGAATCACCCACCATCTTGACTTCCAGCTAAGATATCTGTCAATCGCCTGCAGTAACTTACTTGTCGTTTAAGACCTGCCACATTCTCTGGAGTATTCTGTCTGCCTAATCCAAAAGAAGATGGCATGGCTGTCGACCAAATAATTCAAGTATCTACTCAAAGAAAACAGAAAGTAGGGAGCTGGTTTGGGTGTTGGTGCCCAGGTGCTGGCAGCCGGGGCTGCAGGGGCCTCTGTCAGGGAGACCAGGGGCTGCCCCGTGCCAGACACAGTCAGCTCCAGACGGTTCCAGCTGGCTCCAACAGACCCACCGCAGGACACAGCTGGGCCTGTCAGCCAAGATGGTAGTGCCTCCATGAAAACGTATGTAAGAAAGGATAAAAAAGGCTGGAGGGAAAGAGGAGGAGGGAACAAAAGGAATGAAAAACAGCACAGAGAATACCAAGGTGAGAGGAGAAAAAGGAGGTACTCCATGATGGAGCAGATATCCACACTGCAGCCCATGGAGGACCTGCATTGGAGCAGATATATTCCTGATGGAACTGCAGTCTGTGGGGAGGACATATGCTGCAGCAGGCAGAAAGTGTGAGGTGGAAGGAGTGGCAGAGAGGAGCTCATATGGACTAAGCACAACCCCTCACACCCTGTGCCCGGTGCTGCTAGGTTTGGGGAGAGTCAGAGTGATGTGGAGCCTGGAAAGAAGCAGAGGAAGGTGTTCTTTGAATGCTTGCCCTTCCCCGGGATGAACAATTAAATATCTATCTTAATTGGCATTAAACTAAGTTAATTTTCCCCAGTGTAAGTCTATTTTGCCCATGATGGTAACTCGTAAGAAATCTCCCTGTCTTATCTCAGCCCGTGAGCTTTCTTGTTCCTTGTTCTCTATTTCCTCCAGCCACCCTGCTGAGGCGGGGGAATTGGCTGAGTGGCTGAGTGGGAGTTTGGCTGTTGGGCTAGACTAACCCACCACCATGGTAAAGGTATACGTACTAGATTTTGACTTTGTAAAGGAGGACAAAGCATGATGCAGCCTGAAGGAAAACACCAAAAATAATATGACTTCAGAGAACACATGTACCCAGAGTAACATACACATATGAAAGACTGCTCATTATCTGAAGCTCTCACTGTGTTGACTAGCATGTGAAGAAAAAAACCTTTAATTGGATTGCCCTTGGTCATGGTGAAAGGAGTTCCTAATACCAGAGAAAGTAAGTCTGCGGAAGCCAACAAATATACTTGGTTGTACCATCAAATAAAAGCAACACAGCACAGATCCTTGTCAACTACAACGGACTCTAAATTTGTATTAATGCACAGGCTTTTCATGGCTTTTTTTTTTTTTTTTTTTTTTTTTTTACCTATTTCCCTCTTCCTGTTCAATTTTTGTGTTAACATTTGGTAAAACATAAAAAACCTTTGCAATCTCCTAACATTTCTTCTGTTCATCTGTGAAGTATCTCATGCACCTGCACAACAACTTGCATCCTTCACCCAGAGTTTCTATCTATTTGTAGCCCATTTTTCTCTTTTTGCTGAGCAGAATGGAACGTCCCTATTTTGGATGGCAGGTGTTGGGATACTCATCCTGAACATTTCCTGTAGGAGTGTTTGCATAAGAGACAACTGCAAGTGTAAACAAAGGGGATGAGTTTTAGGCAGCAATGTGTAATGAATCAGTCAAGCTAGTTTGACAAAAAGACTCACTGCCTCTCACTGAACAGCAGCACCTTCTCTGAGCAGAAGAGGAGCAGGATGAGGCTTCCTTCATATAAAACAGGATTATACAGAACCCCCAACCATCAAATTGCTTTAATTTTAAAGGGTGTTTTATAAACATGTTGGAATGAAAGTTTGAAGAGTTTTCACATTCTCCGGGGCCTATTTTTGAAGCAGAATAATTACAGCACTTCTATGGTTATACTTTGTAACAAACAGTCAACATTAATTAATGCCAAAAAAACAATGGCATTCCTGAGGAATTACACAGTACAGATACATGAATAGCAAAAGACATGATTAATGTAGTTACACTAAATCCCAAAGGCATTAGTAATAATGTAGTGACTCCCTGTTAAATGCAGTGATTTTCTATTTTAAATCTTGTCCTCACACTGGGCTGCGAACCCATCACACCAGCTTATCCAGAATGCGATGCCTGTGATGGTGGGAGCAGAGAAACAATTTGCCACAGCCTATGGAGTGCAGGATGCTCTTCTCCATGCAGCCGGCTGGGTGCAGCGGCTGGGACACAATAAGAGGCAGATAGATCCCTACCCTTGTGCCCTTTTCCTTCTCTCCAGAGAAAGCTATTCTGAAAACTATTCTGATCAGTCTCCCTGCAGGGCATTCAGGAAGGGGAGGAGGAGACTGTGCTCTCTGCCTTAACTTAGTCACACTACAGCCTCTCAGGAGTCATCCATGATCCAACCCAATATACACCCAGGATATAAAGCTCATAACTTTTCCTTATATTGGGTAACAGTTTACCTCAGAGCAGTCCTATTGTTTTCCATGACAGTATTCACAGGGTAGGGGTTGTCCCTCAGAAGCAAAGACTGCTGTGATATTCCTGTCAATTAACTGGAGAGGACCAAGAGAACATGAACTTCATAGCATGTTCAATTTAAATACGTTCACTGTTTTGATAAGACAACAATAAATCCAAATGACCATTCACTTAGTCATATCAATCAACCTTACTGTACAACATAAAATGTTCATTTTCTGTTCATAGAATAAAATGCTGTGCAAAGAGGAAAATATAGCAAATTCATTTTGTGTATTATTAGCAGAAAGGAACTACTATCTGCCAAGCTCTTGCAAGCAATTGGTCTAATAACTGCTGGTGTTTTGTATGCTGCTACCCTAAAGGTTAACAATTTGTTAAAAATTAATTAACAGTTATATATGTTTAAATATAAAGTAAAATATTCACTTTTTAAAATTGTAAAATTATTTTAATCATATTAAAGATACTGTAATACACTCAAATAGATTATCAGATATTTTAAGTTATATTCTGATAAAGAGTTTCTACTCTATTTTAAACTACTTTTATAAGAAAGAAAGCACAGCTCAGACAAGTGATTCTGGATTATCCAATGGTTAGGATGAACCTACACATATGTACACCCACAAAAGTATGCATGTATGTATACATGCACTTTAGTGTTTTGAATAATCCCACTGATTATAATTCACTGTTATCCATACTAGTCCACTGCAAAAGTGTTAACACTGAAATGAATACAGTTGGATTGTTCTGGGTTTTTTGTTGTTGTTTGGGTTTTGTTAATGGCTAGAACTGTTTGCATAACAATTTAAAAGATACAATACCTGAAGGACTGGAGTCTCTAAAATACTGTTTTGAAGACTATTTTGGTTGCTGTTATAAGGAGTACGGTAACCAGGGTTAGAAAGTCTAAATAAATTATTGTGGAATACATTAATCAGTCAATCAGCTAACAATCAGCCCAGTAAAACTTGCAAATGTCACTATTATGCACAGACCTGCCTGTATATCATGAATATTATGTCAGTATCAAGCAAAAGTACTGCCACCATGCACAAGATTCAGGAAAAATACAAAATGTTAATGGAATTATAAAGGTCCATGGTAGTCTTTGAAAAAGTTTGAGACTTAACAACGCTATTGCATTGCTGTAATTTTATGGATAGATATAATGGCTTTCAGTATACCTAGGCACTATTTTCCTTTTAGTGTCATGCTCCTCTTTGTAGACTGAATTCAGTTCATAGCCACCATATCAGGTTTAACATGTTCTAGTCCCTTTGCTTAAACACACCAACTGTCCCTTCTGAGTTAGAAGAGAACCACTGAATTTGTACTGCTACAGGAGAGCCTATTCAAGTCTATTTTGGAGTGCTCCAAACACTCCCCAAACACCAGTGCTCACCAGCAGCAAAGGTGACTTAATTAAGACTAGATTAAGACAAATAGATACACCCAATTGTGTTCAAGGAACTGTTCTGAGTAACCTTCTGTCTGCCCTACTTAAAATAGAGACCTGGATTAATATTTTAAAGGTCTTTAAAAGTTTCAGTCTTAGTACATGTCTGTTTTACCAATATCTTAATACTGGCAGGTTTTTATACTGATCTCAGTAGCTGTGAACCAAAAGCCAAATTCAGTACGTGAAATGTGTACTTAACATCCGTGGGATACATACATACATACACATGTATAGGCACACATTTCGTGGATGCTTTTCATTTTGGGCAGATCAATATTAATTTAAGTGTCTGTAAGTCCACATCAATTTCTCATTTTATAGCTCAACACCTGTCAAGTCAGTCTGCAACAGAGATCTTTCAAGTTTTAGTCTATCAGCTGCTATTTTTCATACTTGATCAGAAGAATTTTTAAGACTGAAAGGAAACCTATATAATTATTGTCCTACTTTCTTATTTTCAGTGACTCAGTGCACCAAAAATTCCTATCAAAGTGGAATTACCAGACATGCAAATGAAACACATAACGTTTTCTATCTGGCTACTGGTATGTTTAAGAGAAAATACATGCAAATTAAATGAGAACAGAGGGGAATTTTGTTTTAACAATTTGACAGAAACTGGCAAATGTGGCATCATTACCAAGACCTGTCCTGGCTATGAAATTTTTACAGCAGGTAAATGTAACTTTGTGATTAACAATCTTTTTCACTGCTCAAACCTTTCTGCTCTTTGTGTCCAGTAGAAAAACCAATAGAAGGCACAGTTCTTAACAAAATATATAGATCTGAGCCTAGATAAGCAAACAAACAGATTTTTTTCCTGTACGTCTGGATGATATCATCACAGCTTTGTACATCCCCAAATACTTTCTGAGAAACTTCCTTTCTTTTGATACAAGCTTTTCATAAAACTGTATTGGAGGCAGTAGTCTCCCACAGCACATCCTGGTTTGACAGTTGTTACTCACTTTGTTCTTTTATTCCTCATACCCTCTGAAAAAGAGATGAGGACTAAAATGAACCAAGAAAGCCCCCAAACTCTTTACTGGCTCTCCCAGTTGGTAAGCCCCATATAAATGACTTAAAATAGCTCTGAAGCTCCTTATGGCACGTCTGGGAACTGACACCAGTCAAAATTTGGTATCTAAGTGTCACATCATGTCAAGCTGGACAGTTGGGGCAGAGCTGCAGTTTGAATTCTGGAGTACACTTTTCATATAATTCCAGCTTCTTCAGTGGTCATGTTTCTCCTAAAGGCAAGTCATCCTTCCTTTGACTGATGCTGTGAGCCTCTTCCTTCTGGGATAAAACCCAGACTTTCACTTGACTAAGTCAATCTATTCTTGAGCACCGTGTCTACTTGCCTATCTCTACCACCTCTCAGTAAACTTATTGCTTTCAGTTTTAAAAAAGATTCTTGATTGCTTCTAATAGTATATATTTGCTTCTCTCATCATGGGACATCATTGCCATTTCCTCTTCATAAACTTTGCTTCTGTATTCCCAAGCTGTATTTTGGGATATCCTAAGCATAGCATCACTTGTTGCAATCCTTCTGGAGGCTGTCCTGATGTAATCAGAGAAATTAGTCCACCCAGAAAATTCACAAAGCTGGATGTGACTCCCTTTAACTACTTCAGTATGCTTCTGAAAGGGATTTTCACAGAAATCACTGTTTCATTCCCTGCCAGAATCTATAAGCTACAGTAAATTATCAACCACTGACAAGCTGATTCTCCTCCAGTGCCACTCACACCAGTCCTTACAAGGAATGGTACCAACAAACAAATCCCCTTTCCTAGAGGAGAATACAGCTCAATCAGCACTACAGCTATTTATCAGCACCTTCGTGACACTGTTGGTCATAATAGCTGTTTTTAATTTACTCAAACTCCATGAAGGGTTAAAAATATGGCATATGTTGACAGCCAACACTCCTTGCTAGCAGGAAAGACACGTTGCTGTGGGGCCCAGATCTCGGCTTCTCCTTCCCTGCAGCTGTCTGTGGATAACAGCTAATTGTATCCACTTGTTTAACCTCAGGGATAACGTCTGGAGGGGACCAAGTGCCACAAGCGTACTTTTTTTTTTTTTTAACGGTCATTTCCTCTCTGGTGTAACTTGCATGACAGCATGTGACAAGCAGAAATTAATGGGGACACTGCTGTGCCAATACCTCTTGAATTGCTTTGACACTGGCTGCAGGCTGCCTGCTTGGCCACCCAGCCAAGACCTCACATGAAATGTGGCAAGGGGCCCACAGCTCTATTCACTAACAAGCCAGCTGGTCAGTGATTAGAAAGCTGAAACAATGCTGTGCACATACATCAAGAAAAATGCTTTACAAACAGCTTCGGACTTAGGAGGTAAAGTATCCTAGAAGAGTAAATCTGTAAATTTATCTTCTGGGGACTGCTAACTTAAGCTAACATTAGAGATAATGTGGAAGGCCCTGAAAGGTGACTGCTCTACATTGTCACCTGAGCACAAGAAGGGCTAACTTCAGAACAAAGACTAACATCTTAACATGCTCAAAATCATGTGCAAACAGCTTAGACCACATGGATTCTTGTCCAGAGGAGCATTCAAATTATGCAAATACATAGAGATTTATGACAGATTACTCTTCCTAATGGTCTGTCAACACCTTGGCAACATTACTGAGATTTCTGCAGAAACTCTCATTGGGTTCATCTGCAGTGTGCCATCAAGAAGACTGAGATTTGTTTATATGCTGATACGTAACAACAAAGGATAAGAGTTTAGAAGTATCCCAGAGGATTTGGATGACCAGATCTCCTGCACCCAAAGCAGCTTTGAAGATTTCAGCCAAGACTTTTTTCAAAACTGTCAAATCCTTGGCTAGAGACAAAAGGCTTGAGAAGACTGTTCCTCTAATTTCTCTCTCAGTTGTTTTTTAAACAGTATCCACTAAAAATGCATGGGTTCTTTATGAAACACCTGCACAGCAACAAGAAAATAAGTTATGCTTTCCTGAAACTGAGAAAAAAAGTAATCAATAGGATCCTACAGATTAGAAACCCAAACATCATTTAGAATCAATAGGACTTGGCCACCTAATTCCTATGGCTCCTTCTAAGTTATAAACTCAGTCCAGCAATTTTTGTTTAATAGAAAACTTGTTTAAACTTATTATAACACAGGCCTACTCCATTTCCTGATATATAAGGAAATATATTTTGTGACATACACAGATACATAAAAGCTCAAGGCACTGTAAAAGAGGCTGTCAGGATAGCAGAGTCACTTTTGTGAATTAGAAATTGGGGTTACTGTAGAGTGTGGACTTTAGGACTAATTAATTTTGATTGCTTCCATCATAAAAATGTCTAGGAATTCAGGATATTCATGAACAACACTTGCATGCTGAGGAAGAAGATGGCCTCGTATTAGGAAAAACCAAAGCCTGATGAAGTCACTGGGACTCTATCAATCAATTTTCAAAGACCTGAGCTGGTACCACTGCTTTTTAGTATTTCCATCTTCCTCCCACACTATTGGAACCAGCAGGATCTTCAGAGAGATGTAGACAAGTATCAGCATAACACCAGGTATCAAAATACAGCTACTCTTGAGAATTAGACACTCTTTTAATAAATAGTTAACAGTTTTTATTAAAGATGTGAACACAGCGGAAAGTAAGAAGACAATCCCTTCCTAACCTCTCTCTCAAGGGAATACATAACAAATAAAGTTCAGTTGTGCACTTCTTAAAAGCCACTTTTCAGTATTTTTTTTTCTCGTAATGTACTTGCATGGCAGAAGCACCATGGTGCTTGACGGTGCTGTACAATGGCTCAACATTGGGGTCAATCACTACCTGAGTTCTAGTCACTGGAGCTCATTTAACTTTGCTGCCTTTCTTGCTCCATATTATAAATTCAGAGATAATGGTTAACTACTTCATGAGTGTTGCAAAGATTAACTGGTTAATATTTGTTAAGTACTCCAAAGACCTAGAATTTGCTTTCAGTTATAAAGGCATAGCAACCTTTGAGAAAACCAAGGATATATACGAGAGGAGAGATTTCTTGGATATCAGTTATGGGTAGAAATGGGCTTCAAGGAAGATCCAAGAGGGGGCAGTGGCCTACTGGAACCAGCTTGGCCAGGAGCCCCAACCCCAGAACTGTACATTTAGCTTTGCAATGATGATACAGCATTGTATGAACTGTCAAAATAGTCTTCAGGATGAGAATCTTACTGATGCCATAGTACACCTAAATCAAAAGTAGGGAAAAAAATAATTGTTTCTTGGAAGCACTCAGCAGATCGAGTTGTTTTCCAATTAATTTGCAATTCTATCACATTGAATTAAAGAATCAATAGCTCTTGAACCAACAGCTTTACAAGGGGGACAGGCAAGCACTTTATCCTACAGACAAGGCATAGAGAAGGGATTTTGCAAGAGGAGTCAAGCAAGTGCTCAAATTCTTTTGTTTTCACTGAAAGCGTGAGAAGTTTGCTGACAGCACCAAGGTAGGGGACAGGCTGCCCACTCCCTTCCACTTACATGGTCTATCTCCTCCCCTCCCCTCTCCTCCCTTCCACTTACATGGTCTATCCCCTCCCCCCTCCCCTTCCTCTCCTCTCCTCTCCTCTCCTCTCCTCTCCTCTCCTCTCCTCTCCTCTCCTCTCCTCTCCTCTCCTCTCCTCTCCTCTCTCAACTCTTTTTCTCATCTTTTCCTTTACTTATTTCCTTTGTCCCTTCATGCTCCCTGTTGCCCTTTCCTGCCCCATCCACAGTTCTGACCCTTCACACCTTCACTGAACCCCATCCCACTCCGCCACTTCCTCCCCCACCACACTCACTCTCAGGCCCTGTGGTCCCACTCCATATTTTTGAGTTGCTGCCTCCCACAGGCCAGGTGATTACCAAGCAAGGTAGGTCATCAGAAGGTGCCAGCTATTAGCATGCCTCAGCAGCTCATCTCTGGATTTCAGATATAACAAACTATAACAGGTAGTGATGTGTCTGAGATGTCTGCTGTGGCTGCAGTGGTGGGGTGTGATCCCACACATCTGCCAAGTCCCTCTGAAGTGCCACGGGTCATAGCCCCTCCAGTTCTGAGCAAAATGACACTGATGTACATTAGTGTAAACCTCGCCTTATTTTCTTTTGAACACTTGACTGATTCTTAAAAAAGGAGGCATCTTCAACTCGTAGTGACACAATGAACGATGAGTGTACTTATTTCTTAATGTTAGCACAATAGAGAATAATTAGCTCTGCTTTATGGGTAAGGGTGAGGCTTGGGTATGGGGGGATACGTGCCACATGTGAGTCAATAAACAGTCGTCTTGGGAGGGGAGGAGGTTGCCTCCAATGTTTCACAGGCACATTATTCTCTCCCTTCCCCCACCTTCCTGAAGGCTAAACAAAACAAACTCTATAAGAGATTTTTAATAAAAAGCCAAAGATATGTTAGATGTTAACTTGAAAAAGAGCCAACCCATGGAACAAACTGCTTCCATGAAGAAGTATCTTTTGAAAGTAAAGTGTCACAAATGATGCATGTGACAAATGTAGCTTGTGACATATGCATCGTTGCTTCTCAACAGGGTAACTTGTGACAGGCAAAAAAGTATGCTATTGATTATGTAAGCCAATTTGGAAAAGTAAACTACATGTCTTCTTGTGTATCTTCACTGTAACCATGCGTGGAAAACCTACGAGAATAAAAGGAGCTATGATCCAAACAACCTGAAGCACATATATCTGTGCTTTGCTGAATCAGGCCCTAGAAAGATAAGTCTTCTGTCTTCCCTATCAACAAAAAAAAATTACAAATCATACATACAATATCAAACTCTATGTTACTCCAAAATGACAGTCAATTAAGTAGAAACAAACTGTATCTTCAGAAGGGCAAAGGAGAGACACTAAGGTTCACTATCAAAGGGCTTCTGTTTTCTTTTGTTTATTAAATAGCAACGGTATTATTTACTGCAGCTTTGCAAGCTAGAGAGCAGCTGGATGTAACACATTTCCATGCTGTGTAACCTCTCCTTATGCTTCGTTAGATTCCTTATCAGGACGAGAAGAAAAGAAATCTCTCTGTTATGCTTTTCCTGTGGCAAAGGAAAAGACAAGATGATGACTTTCCAGCTCATTTCACTTGTACAACGTTCTCATCAATCACCATGGGGTAGGTCTTTGTTATTTTCACTGAAGGACTGTTCTTAGTTTTTTGTCACAATAAAGCATGACTCCACTAACTAGCAAATCAAGGTTACCTCCACCACATTTGCAAAAGAACAAAATGCAGACATAAGGTTAAAGCTACTTCTGAAATATTTTCCAAGGCCCTGGTTTCACAGACATAAACCTAAGTCGAATTAGATCTAAATTCTTTTCACTGAAACGAAGGTTGAAGCCTGAAACGCTCAGAGCAGTTGAGGTAAGAAAGCTAAACTAACCATTTAATCAAGAACCAAAAGTTTTCTGCTTGTTTTGCGACTTTCTGCTCCAGAAACCAAGCAGAGAAACTGTGGTTTATTTTTATTTTAAACTCTCTGTCAAGTATGCATCTCTTTGCAGTTTTGGTTCGCTATAGCCCACGCAGCTTGGCCTCTATTCTCCTTTTCCTATGTCTTCAACAAGCCCTATAGACATCAGCAGGAGTTATGCGAGCAAACTAAAAGCAAGAAAGGGATATATTCTAATCAAGAGAAAAACATAGTAAAAAAATGCTTTGTAAGATGGTCTCTCCTCCTTCAACCTCATGTTTTTATATGTTTTTTCCTTTTTGGTCTGTGTTGTTTCTCACTGAATGACAGTTATACACAACATACTATTGTAATAACAAGCATATGGCTCAGAGATCACTGTTGACTTTCTCAAGTCTCAAATTAGACATTTTTATTTAAAATACATGAAAGACATCTGTATACTCTTTCATTAAATGCATTTTACATTTGTAACATCCTACGTATTCTTTTGGAATCATTTCCATTAACATGCCGACTCTGGGTTTGGATAGCAAGTATTTCCTTTGTAACAACACTAAGGGAGGAGTATATTACTGTCAAAATTTCTCTCTAAAAAGTCCTTGCTAAAATATTTACTCTGCTTGTCAGAACAGGAATATCTGAAGTTAATTCCAAATGAAAGAATATTTCAGAATGAATCATAAACTAGATGTTAAAAAAAGGCAACATGCTGCCATTCCAGTCCCCCTTCCCTGCTGTAAAACTAAATGAAAATGACTCTGCATTTGCATCCACAGAATACTGTAATATTTCAGAGCCTTCTGAGATTCCTTAATTGTAGTTATGCAACAGAACTGTCACATCCTAAAACAAAGGACAAAAATTCAGCAGCTGAATTTATTGGCTTGGAAATGAAACGCTCTTAAGAGATGGCTAACATGTCTTCTTGATTATTTTTGGCCTTTTAAAGTTACAGTGCAATACTTCCTATTGCATAGACCAAAGAAGTGGGACATTTTAGAAATACTTAGAATTTTTATGGCACTGTTTGTAAAGTCACATATTTAGCAACAGGGAAAACTGTTGAGCAGTAACCTCCTTTGCAATTAAGCCACTAAGTTCAATGGGCCCTTTATGGTATAAGACACTGTTCAACATTTATAAAGATATAATACACTGGCTTCTAATGAGTGGGTCACAATGGTAAAAAAATAGCTGCTTCTTTTAAACTGGTATTCTCAAGGGTCGCAATTTTCAAAGGCAAACGGGATAAATTCTGTGACCAGAACAGTGACAATATTAATGAAAAAAAGAAATAAACAAACCAGTCCGTCAAACCTGTGATCCTCTGAAGCCCTTTTCCATTACTGAGTCAGTTTACTATGATGACCAACTATGGCACACTTTTGTGAATAGTCAGGAGTCTGGTTCCAAAGGCACAGACATTGTTTACACATAAGTTTTGAGGGAAGACTACTTCCTTGCTCTGACAAAGCATTTAAACACAAGAAAAATGCAAGTTTATGACTAATCTGAGACTACAGAAACAACGGTTTCAATTCTTCTTTGCTCTAACCTTGGAATTCATCAGGTCAACAGTACTCCTCTGTTAGCTCCTCTAATTCAGTCTTTCAACCTCACTTCTAAAGCTGGAGCAATCTGTTTACATAAAATTCAGCAGAAGCTTAAGTGCTTTGCTGGAGCAAAGCCTCTGCTCCCTTTGGGGTTTCTCCTTTAAAATCTGAAGTCAAACCAGAAGGTTCAGGTATATATTCCAGCATGAGTTTAAATGTTTTATATATACTGACATAAATGGTAGTACTGTATAGCTGTAATGATAACAGAGAAATAAGAAGAACCTAAAATACTCATGTTGATGAGTCTTTGGATAAGGCTTCCAACCCAAAAATTAGGGACAGATTTGATCTAGGAGCTTGAGTCTTTGTAATTTGCTCTTTCTTAATTGCAAACTGTTCAGGCTTTGCATGAAAACAAACGAAAGGCTGCTTGCTAACTGAGGCTAATAGCATTGCACCACACTCACCCCCGGAGGAACCCTAAGAAGCCAACAGTTACACCACAGAAGGATTTGACCCAGTTGTGCTCTGGAGTACTGACACTGGCAAATACTACAAAACCACATCTGCTTTATTAAAGCTACAAATAAATTAATACTTTTAATTTCTAAATATTTTCCCTTGCTGTTGCACCAAGAGAAAACAACAAACAGTATTTCTCTTATTTCACTTGTGTTTCCATGCTAAATTTTCTGTCTTCTGGTAGCTGCTTACGAACTTACTAATAATGTGTCTTTGTTTGGACTTCTTAAAAAGAATGATATTTTCAAAATGGAAGCAAGGTCATTTTATTTCACTTTGAAACCTGAGAAACCCATAACATGAACCATACGCTGATTACAGAGCACTGATATATAAAGGAAGCAGTTGTGTAAATGTGTGAAGTGGTTGTGATGGGGTAACAGCAGAGCAGAGGAGAAGCACTATTTTAGACAAATAATGCTGTTGTAGGATCTGATTATCATGACTCGTGTTTAACAAGGTATTGTGTAAAGGCCAGCCAAAAAGGAGGACCTATTATGGTGGGCACTATACAGTCAAGGGTTTTCACACAGCCTCTTCTATTAATAGCTCACAAATAAAATGGACAAGACAGACCCCAGGTGGAGAAACAGTGTGACAGTTCCATGATATTACTTTTTTATGGGAGTAGTCAGGAGGGGATAAGCAAAATGGAAAGAAAAGTGATGGAGAGAAAAGTTCTGGAGGGAGGGAAAGAACAGAAGAGCGCTATACAGTGTAAATACAAAGTGAAAGTGAGCTGAAAAAATGAAGGGAAAAGGGAATGATGGAAGGAAGAAAAGGCTGGAAAAAATAGAATTAGTACAGGCAGAGAGCACTGAGTTGAAATCACTGGAAGCTCTCTGAGTGTTAAAGGTTTTGGCTTTGGTTGCTTCAGTAGCTGAGTGTAGCTGGCTGGTGCCACTGGCTAATGCTTCTCTGCCTGATGGCCAGAGGACAAGAAGCAGGGAGGAACTGTGTCTGCTCTGGTATCGGCAGGGGCGAGTGGGACGTGGGCTCTCTGTGTGTCTCTAATCTGACACACTGAGTGGGAGAGAGAGGTGCAGCCTCAGCTGGGTCCCATTTTATTCCTTTGGTACGACTGTAACAGCCCTCATTCCAACTCAGCTCTATCTGACAATGAGCTGAAACATAAGCCTATGGGATGGACTCTGGGAATCAGCAGATACATGTGTATACATACATATGTGTGTGTATGTGTAGTATGCCTTCACGTGTATACATTTAAAGACAATATACACCAAACCACTCCCTAGGCACAGAAGGAGAACTGGTGCTACCCCTTCCGTATTCTTGTACTTTTGACTCTTCTCTAAACATCTGAGTTGCCAGTTCTGGCCTGTTCTGGCCCACAGCTATTTTGAGATCATGAATTTCATAGACAGTAGAGTGATGGTCATCGAGTTTCCCTTTCCCTTTCTCCCACTCACTCAAATAACATTTTTTCTGCAAATATGTTGGAGGACTTTTACAATAATTGTATCTATATACGTATGTGTGGTTTTATGCCTAAATATATATAAGTAATTTAAAAATTCTTAAAGCTAATTTTAAGTTCTGCATATGAAAACATGCAATACAAAAAAATTCTATCCAGATCCATTTGTATGTGACTTTATTCTCTGGCATAAGCTAAATACATCTGTTACAGAGGAAAAGAAACAAACACAACATATTTTTAATAAATCAGTGTGCCACTAAAGTAACATACTTCAAATTCATTTTTGCTGTGGGATACAATAACCTGCCTATTCACTGGCACAAAAGCAGGGCATTCAGCTAGTGCAAGAGTATTACATTTCTGCTGGGGTGGAATAGAGAAAACAGTTTTATAAGAAAGTAACTCGTTTGATTACTACATTATCTTCTATTAGCTATGAGTTGTCTGTGGCCAACTTCTGAATTATTTTACACTACAGCTGTATATTTGCTGTGAATATATACGGACACTTTGTGAATATTCTAGAATAGAGAATCTGAGCTGCAATAGCTTGGGTTGGCTGAAAGGTATCCTGCTGCAAAATTGTCCCAGATCAGCTGAGTTCAACCCTTAGAATCTTGAGTTCAACAAGAAAAAATATGTTGGCCAGGTTTCCCAAATTTCTGTCATTCTGTCTCCTCTTCCCCATTTCTGTGTGCTTGTTTGGGGTGAAGTATAGGTGGGTGTGCAGAGGCATAGGGGCCTGATTTCATTCCAGTGCAGAAACTAAGAAAGTGATTCCTATCAGCCTCCATAAAAATCAAGAATAGCTCCTTGAACATCTCCTCTTTATCTCACATCTGCTGCAGTACAACCTTCAAATAACTTGTCAAAATTAACGCATGGTTTGTAAGCAAAATTTAGAACATGGATAAACCCAAACATTTCAGTCTATTGTTCTGTCACTGCTTTACACGCACCGTAAGATGCTACAGCCTTCTCTTAATTGCTTCAACTGTGGCATCTCATCTTTGATGAAGAGAAAGACTCTGAAAACATGAGTAACACTTCTGCTGATCACTAGGGCAGGATTTACTTGCAGAGCAACTTGCGACTATATACTACCACCATGAGACAAAGGAAAGCATCTCAGAAATACTCCCCACTCGGAGGAACTGCCACTGGCTTGCTGAGGAAGAGTACGGCACTGTCTCTCACATGCTGCCTGGCAGTCTAGACTCACTATGCCTCCTTGAGCATTATTCCTACCATGTGCTCCCATTCTTTCTTTCCGTGTCATCAAAACATTTCACATAGCAATTGCTACCACACTGATGTTCCAATAGCAAAAACCCAAGTGTCACTAATAATCCGAGAGCCTCTCAAGGGAATCCAGAGCAGTAGGATCCATAAGCTTTTTTTTTTGCATCACATCAATGTCCAGCTCTGTAGAATTAACAGAAATGAAATGAACTGATAGCAACATTTCACTTCCAGTGTTTCTAATACTGCAATTTTGCAATAACTTGATCATAAATTCTGTTCTACCAAAGGCTCAATCTCCATCCCTGCCCACAATTCAGAATCTCTTCAGTTTCTTAATTTCCTTTGACTTTCTGAATAAAGATGATTTCTGGCTCTCCATCTACTGAAAACAATAGCTTCCTCCTGACTTCAAAAAGGATATGTCCCTTAAGGCCCTACGGGACTGTACTGCTGCCTTGAGAGTTTGAGCCATAAAAGAAAAGTAGGTTGAAATGTCTATTTAGAAAGTCCTTGACAGACATCTTTTCACAGTGACATTTCTAATTCACTGTAATTGTTCTGAAATACTAAAATTATTATTTCAGGCAGGTTGCTTTCATGCATTACGCTACAGTGTTGCCTGACTGCTTTCCAAACTGGAACAACTGAAAAAATGTGAAGCGCTCCAATGATTTTAAATCAGTCTAGCCAGGACAGAGTGATTTAAAATTATTGGAGTGCCTCACATTTTTATGAGCTCTCAGTTCACAAACAATGGAGGTCTGGGCAGTCCTGGGTACAGCCCTGCAAAAAAACCTGCTATGCATTATCATCAGTTTGAAAATGTCTGCATTTGAATTTGGAAATGGTCATGATTTGAAGATATTTAATGCCCATAATTAAAATCAGTGGCTGTACACTGACTATAAAAAGGTCCAAGCTAAAGAAGTAACTGTACAGATACAACATTATATTTTGTATCATCCTGTGCTCAGCAGGCCCTTCATTCGAATCATGATTCCTCCAAACCCCTTAGTCAGAACACACATTACTACCTGCACCACTGCACCAAAGGAGATGTGGCTGTATGTCTACATGCAGCACAGTATGGGAAAGAAAGGACAACACCTCCAACAGAGGGAACCACCACTCTTTGGAAAATGTTCTCTTTTTAAGGTTTAGTTCCTTCAGGGATGCTATGTGTGCAGGGCACTTGCTTTCTCTCCTACTACCTTGCCATGAAGCCGTCCAACCCCTGGTAATAGGATAACAGAGAAAAAAAAAAAATTAATCCCACAATAATATATCAGTTCAGTCCTTTTGTTCTTCATTTCTTTTTGCCAGGAAAGGTTGGACCATATGATCCTTGAGATCCCTTCCAACCTGGTATTCTATGATTCTATGATTTATAATGGCAACTCTTCTTTAATTTGTAATATGGATTCAGAACAAAGCTCACTGCAAAATCCTTTACAAAGAATGAGATCCTTAGCAGCTGTAAATGGGCATCATTTCACGCAAGCAAGGATTTACATCTCTTGGTATCAGTTGGGGATCTGGTACATTATTTGTGAACTCTAAATTCCTCAATAGGTTTGCTTCTCCCTTCACCACAAAAGTACTGACAGGAAAATGTTAGTAATGTCTCTTTTCTTAGTATCTTTCTTATTAATTTCAGCAGGCTCTTTTTTTAGTGACTTTTAACTTTGATGTTGTTAAATACGGCCACAGTCTGAAGACTCTCAGTACTGGTGAATCTGTTTTCCTGGAATACCTTGTGTTGTTTTCTGAATTGCATGATTGTGTGACATCTGCTCCACCTCTTATACGTGATCGACTGAGTAGGTACAACCGTGGCAGATGGCTGATGACTCACTACCTCACAACACTGAACACTGATTTGCTTTCTGAGAAGCAACATCTTCATATTAATTTTCTAAGAGTCTTGCAAAGATGTGACCAGTCTGCCTGGTTTGATAGCAGGTAATGTAAGTTACAGGAAATGCACAGAGATGCAACAGTAACATTTATTCTAGGACTGGGGGTGTTTTAAACTTCAATTTATGAGCTACTACCAGATAAATCCACAAAAGGAAATTAGGTTCACTGCTGTAC
Source organism: Athene noctua (assembly GCF_965140245.1). Classification (NCBI taxonomy): domain Eukaryota; kingdom Metazoa; phylum Chordata; class Aves; order Strigiformes; family Strigidae; genus Athene; species Athene noctua. The sequence goes on from NC_134038.1 coordinate 128,989,189, forward strand.
TTTCTAAATTTTAGGCATATAAGTAGCAAAATACGGATTCCTGGATCAGATGGAGATCTAGGCTTCCTGTGCAAAGGAGAAACAGAATAACATTCACAGAAGCCATTCACCTGGGTGAGGAATCAGGAAACACCAGAGAAAAGGATATAGATTAAACCCTGTTCTCTCTGTGACATGGCTGCCCTGTTCCAGGCTGGAGGGGAATACCATGAAGATTCACAGATCACAGACATCGGCAGAAGGACATTCCCAGCAGTTCTAACATCCCATGATAGATTACATATGCATCTGCTATACCAGAGACCTTTGTTCGGCTCCTTCCTCTTTGACTGTCAGATCGAAACAGGCACAGCCCAGTTAGCACATGTAGCTTGGGTAGCCTATGCTCTGATCAGCTGTAAGAAAACTATTGCAAAAAGCCACAAGTTTACTTATAATGACATTATCTCGTAAAGCTAGCTTTGTTCATTACTAAAATGAAAGAACCTCAATAACAGTTTGCTATACCCTCTCATTCTTACAGACTCCTTGGCCCATCAGAACAAGATGACAGGAGGCAACTCCAGAGAGCCATTCCTAAACCACTTAATTTACAGCTCTATATACCAAGCTATCACATGCATGTATTAATTTAAAGCTAAATATTGTTATATAAATTGCAATAGCTTAAATCAATAAACATCAACTTGTTTGCATGCACATGATTTCCATATTAAAAATGTAATTAGTGTTATAACAACTGCATACACATCCAAATCCTTTAGGATCAGAAAAACCATGCCAGCCTCACAAGCATCACATCAAAATGTAACCACCCAGCTTAAAGAATCTTCAGTCCCAAAGACTAACACATCAAAATGCTTTAGTGGTCTGTTAACTACTTTTTAAAAAAAAAAAAAAAAAAAAAAAATCTTACCGTGGCAGAGATGTGTCATTCCCATTTCCACTACCCTTATGTCAACTAACAAAAGTTCCTAATGAGCCAACTCTCTTGAAGGCTCAACTGCTAATGCCATTAACATTACCAAAGACCTGCACATGACTAACATCTGTGTCCTAAGGAAACTGAACTCATACCTTCCATTTCCACATAAACTGCCATAAAGTTAAAGAGTATCCCAGGAAGAAAAGATGGGAGGAGATGATGGGTAGAGAGGAAAGAAGAAACATGCTTTCATTGCTGATTCTGATTCATACCATATGGAATATATATTAATCAGATCTGACAGAGGATGCCAGCAAGGGTGAGCAGGACTATAATCCAGTAGTTTCAAAGACATATTAATCAGATTGAGGGCTTGAACATAGTTATCTTTCAAAGGTGAATGCCATGTCCACAAGTAATTGGAGTCATGTTCTCCACCCCTCTGGCCCTAAGTATACTCCATTAAAAAATACTGGAATTGCTTCAGCAGAAAAGATTTAAAATACCTCTGTCCACAATAACCTAGAACTCAGTAGCCGGAGCTATAGCCACAGAAATGGACTACAGCAATCATGTTCCTGGTGACAGGAAGGGGAAGTGAGCATGTCTGTCCTACATTCCAGGTAAGTATTTCCACTACAAGGCAACACCTCAAAGGGAAAGTGCTTCTCTTCTATCATTTTTATGGGCACCTGTGGGTATGTTCCTAAAATAGCCTCTGGGGTGACTCCTGCTGCAGGACTTTAGACATTAGAAAGGCATTGCTGAGCAGCATTAAGCAAAAGCTTTAGTTGTGTTTAAATGATCGATACGGTTAGTTTCTCTGAATGATACAGTCTGACTACTATCTGCTGAACATAAAGGAAATCCTTTAAAATTGTACCAGTGTCACTTATACTCCTGGACAGTTGTTAACGAAAAACCGCAGCATGCCCCAAACCAGCAAGAGCTGAGTTTCCCTCCCCCAAATTGTACATAATGGCAGTAGTTAATTCACACAGAAAAGATCTTTTGGTGCTGATACTTCTCTCATAGTAATTTTATGTCATTCAAGTTCCACTAACAACTGTTCAGTTTACACCATGGTGCCAAAGAGGTATATTAGATCCTTCAACTTCAAGCTATCCAGAGCTTACTTGGCTCATTTGGCACCTCTGTGTTGCTGACACATGCAGAACTTTAACAGATGGTCTTACAATACTGGCAGTTGTTTTGTACTGTGCTAGTGGTGATGGGAAATACTCTACACAAATTGTCTGCAATTCTGGAAAATAAATGAAGTATAAATCCATATTAACCTCAAAAGCCAAACTATAAAAAGTCAGGTTAGTCATTTAACGATGTATGTACTCTGGGTTAAAAGCTCAGTTGCTGCAAAATGGCAGTATTTCCCTGCAGCCAGGAGAACTATGCTTTGCTTGAGTTTCTACCAGGAATATCCATAAAGACTGTATCATTATAAAGGTATCAAAACGCATTAGGAATAGGCCTTGAGACCCTTCCTCATGTAATCAGCCCTGACTATCAGCAAAAGTACCTCCATAAACTGGGTGTTTTCACATAAATAGTGAAGCAACAGGGTGCAACTTTAAGTTAACTGAATCTCTCTTTTTTCCTGTGCCAAACAGAATTTGAGAAATAACATATCAGCTACTGTGCAAATGTTGAAATCAACAGCAACAACCAAGTAAACAGCAATTTTACATTCTTCCTCACCCATTTAAAAAGAGCTATACATACCACAAGCTGAATTTTACACTCACTAATCTCACTGGCTGCAGTGGAACTTGCACTGTACATAAAAGACCAGAATTGCTCCTCCTTGTTTCTGTGTGGCTAAATTTTTCTCTTTTATTGTGCCAAATTATCAGATATATCAACTGGGTTGAACTATTAAACCCCATATGCAGAATAATGCTTTTCAAAAGTAAACCCAACAATTTCCTTCACCAGTATATAACCTCCATGAAGTGTATGTTCACACATATGTATTACATTCTACTACTGCAAATTTAGAACAGGCTTTTAGAAAATCACAAATGTTTTAGTTCAGTGCTCACCTATTCTATTTGCTTTAAATGAAACATAGCTCAAAAGATATTTCAAACTGAGATTTCAGAGGCTTGGTCATTTAGTTCCCATTCACTTCAATATATTTAGTTAGATAGCGTGTCAGTCACCTTGTATGTTATTTTCACAATGTTAGTCACATTGAAATATAGTTCCTTTAGGTAGCTTCAGAGCCCTAGGAGGAAGTAGAGCACTAAAAGCATTATCATAAAAGAGTCCTTCAAATGCAAGAGGTAGATTCCAGTAGTCTTCTTGGACTGAATCAAAGCTGTAACCATTTAAAAAAAAAATAAAATTATCCAGTAAGATTGCTTGAAAACTTGGTTGCTGGAACTGACTGATGTTATACATGTGTGACTTTGATACAAATGAAAAGATCTTTATCAGTTTTATGTCTAATTTTATACTGAAAGATCAAACAACTCTGAAGTTTGAAGCTATTAACAACAAAAAAAATAATATTAAAACAACTAAATTTCAGATAGGTTTCCTGTTTTCTTTTCCTCCCTCAGGACTTTTGCCAGGCCGAGATGACACAACATACTTTTAGAAAGTACTTATACAAATGCAAGATAATCCATCTCTGAAAGCATAAATTATTTCTCCTCATGAAAAAAGAAAAATCAAAAGAAATGTTAAACAGACACAGTCAAAATGCAGGAACATCAATCCCTCTGCTTCTCTTTCCAGGCATAAATGTTTAGTCAAACATTTCAAGCTATGATCCTCAATGTAGTACCTTGCTGTGAAATCCCCAGGAGAGGAGTTGGTATACATATTTTAATACTAATAATGCAAGCATGTTCTATCCTGGGGAGAGGTCCTCCCTTACAGATGCAGAATATGAGATAACACGATGTGAAAACTTTGTGATCATTCTTCTAGTTACTGAGAATCTTCCCACCTTCTACAAAAACTGGTTATGGCTATCCCTTTCCTTGAGCCCAACCTCTGCAGAGTTTATCAAGGGTCCACAGTGAACATTTCAGCTATTGGAACATATAGAAAACTTTCTGGCAAGAGAGACATGAAATGAAAGGAGGCTCTCGGGGAAACAAAACACACAAGGGAACAGGAGAGGAGCACAGGATTTATTTTATCCATTCTATCAAAATTCAGTACTCTATTAGACACCTTCTAGGGAAGGTTCAAGCAGTCTTGGAGTAAACAATAATAGAATCATCTGCCTACAGCTACAAGCAAAGGTCATTCTTAATGATTTGGAATGCTAGATTTGGTAAACCAGTAGATTCAGGGGATTTATAAATCTAAAAGAGAAAAAAACCCAAACCATATGCAACATTTCTACAAAGAGATTACATCTGTTAGTGAATACAGATCTTTGTGCTGCAATTCATTTCCCAAGCTTGGCATTACTCACTTTTGATATAACAAAATCCTATGGAAGCAAAATGCAGTTTGTCCTTATGATTTATCTCTTGCCCTTCCTATCTAGTATTTTCTGAAATAATATTCAAAATCTTTCTTCTTAGGTACCTTTATAGTTTCAGTAGGCACTCCAGGCTCTGGAACTTTATCCAAATAAGTAGTCAAGTCTTGATCCACGTGTTCAAACACTAATGTTAACTTGGTCTCTCTGTCTGTTCGTGACACGGTGCACACATCAAACAATCTGAGAGGAGGAAAAAAAAAGAGGAGGTAAGTATACAGGAACCAGCACAGACAAACATACCTTGCGGCTCATACATGTCTATTTAAACTTCCTACAGGATATAAAATGGAAAAAAGAGCTTTCCAAAGGTAGAGCAATCTTTGAGCTCTTGATTCTTCATAACTACCGATACATCAATAATGTCATATCTCTTTTTCATGCGTGTATTCTGAAATAGGATTAAGAATTCATTAGCTGTTTAAAGTAAAATAATTACATGAAAAGCAAATATTTTTTGGACAGAAGGACTAGAGTTAATACAGAAAATGACTTGATATTTATCCAAATTCTATGCTGCAGCACTTACAGTCATTGAAAAAAAAAAATTGAGAAACATTTTTGACAAAAAATATACACGGTGTTTGCATGCATCTTCAGTTTCTTCCCACATAATTCCCATGTTCAGCATTACAAACGTTTATAATTAAATCTCCTCTGATAGAAACAGAATTTTTTTGCTGATCACTCTTGCAAGTTCCTGGATGCGAAGAATACCTTCAGAGTCAGGATACAGCCTGGAAAAACACTTTGTGAACAAGATGCTCCTACTAAGAAAGCTTTCTTGTCCTACCACTTTCTGTCATTCTTTTACATAAATGATAATGCCTTTATCACTTCACCTTGTTGCACAACGTCAAGTTAAAACTAATTTGCAAAGCTTTTTATAATGTCACATTCCTATCTGATTATTCTATTTCCTATTGTTTTCTCTTTATAATTAGGATTTCTCTCATCTTCTCCACTTCATCTGCCTGAACAGCTTTAACCACTGTTTTATCTGTTTCACAAACATCTGCCCATCCTTCTATGCATCACACCTATAGTCATACCAGCGACTTTCACTATCCTCCCTCAAGTCCCACTTCTACAAAATCACAATAGGAAATCATCTTAAAGATGGAAGGATGCTTGTTCCCTGCTCACATACTTTACTAATGTAGTTATTAGTTTAGTTTTAAATTGTACAGATCAGATTGCCTTTCTCTCTGAAGCGAGGCAGAAAATCAATTGCTACTGTTATTAGGTGACAGTAGATTTAAAAAATGTATGAATACAGTTATTGAGAAAATGTCTATACAGTTAAACTGAAGAACCTATTATCGATAACAGACCAAAGTAGTGTTGATACTGTTGCTTATTTTGGTCAACATCACAGCAGTTATGTTGTTTTATTATATTTATCTTTTACCCTCTTAAAATAACTGCTTCCTTACTTTATGCAAAATGCAGGATTTCTGATAATGTTATCAAGTGATATTTTTGTTCTTTGTCATAGGACTAAAGGATTTATATGCAGGATCTGTCGACAACAGATCACATACAAAGCCTTGGGGATTACTGCTTTTCAAAGAGGACATCTGACAGACTAGGAAAACACTTTGTACTGAGTTTTTACTTCTTACCTTAAATTTCAAAATATTTCACAAGAGAAGGGAAGATGAGAGAATTTGCACAACTACCTGTGAAGACTGTAATCCATGTTTAAGAGAGCAGTGTTTCACTTGAGATGATACAGATTTAACAGTTAAGGCTGTGGTCCCACTTCAACAGTATTTGAAACACTTGCAGATTGTTTATTAGCCACCATGTTTTGAAAATGGATGCATGCACATTCCTTTTAGCTCAAAGAAGCTTTTCAGTGAGTAATAATTTGGTAACCAGAGTTACAGGATATGGAGAGACTGTCACCCTAACTCTAGTAGAAGACTAAACTGTACTTGATCTGCAATCATCATATGAACAAATATTAATTAAATTATTATGGTAACGTAGTGACCGTAACAGCAAATGTCTCAGCACATTGCTCATAAAGACAAATACTGTACTCTTTATGATACCCTTAATGGGGTGTACATGGAAGACACATGTCCTGTATGCAGTAAATCAGTTTTGTGAAAAGTCACAAACCTTCCTGAAAAGTGAAATTTGCTGGTATTTGGCTGGAGGTTAATAATCTGCAATATATTTATATAAATCAATGTGGAATGTAGCCGGACTGCCTATAACCCCAACACATGCAAATAGAGAGGAGCCAGACAGGTCTGAACATCTGAACATAAACACTGGAAAATATTTCCAACTGTATGATTCCTTTGTGTTGACCTACATTTACCTAAAAATGTTCTAAAACACCTTTTCTGCCAGGTATTTAATACACTGGCAAAATTATCTTTTCAACTATAGCAGAATTATAATTCAAGAAAAAAAGGAAAATAGATTTCACTGTATAAAATATAGAAGCAACATGTAATTTCCAACTCACTGTGGAGGGAAATGCTGATTCTCTGTTTAATTCTTCTGTAAGTGGCTTATTTTGATTCCGGCATTTTCTGGCACAGCAAAATAAGGAACTCAGAGGGCCGCAATTCTAGTTACCTATTACTGAGTAATAATATTATCACTGAGTAATAAAATTATCTTTCTTTTTTAAACATCTTTTATGTGAAACTCTAAATGCTTTATTGTTAATAATAAAAAATCCAGATCCTGCACCCGGCTGTGTGGAAGCACATTGTGTTTACTCACAGAAAATACAGCTGCTGCCTTAGAAAGAAAATAATTTAAAGCACACCTCATATGAATCCACTATATTACAAAAAGACAGTATCTGTCATTGCCCATGCTAATCATTCTGCAAATAGATTGAGAAAGACATAGCCTCTTTATTTAGTAGTTTCCATGGGGATAAAACTACTTTTTATAAATTTTATTCCTTTACATCCACAGTGAGAAAATAATCCATAAAATCGTCTTCTTTAGCAGGAACATCTCCGCTGTCTACAGTGCACATCTCTCAAGCCATTTCCTTATGTTTTCTGTATGTGACGGGTTAGTTTTGCATGTGATTGCTCCCTGGAACAAGCAACAGCAAAAGGCCTTTTATTTAAAGAGTTACTATGTGGACACTGTCCTAAGTGAAGTAAATGTACCTCCATTAATACAGGATTTCCATACCAAATACTTTGTAAACACAAGCCCTGCCCTTCTATTGTACTTACAAAAGAAAAGTTTGAATTATTTGATTAAAGTAAGATCCGCTATGGGAAATCCTGCAAGTATGTAGCAAGATGTTTGGCTGGCAGTCATACACCGCCTGATGTGTTGATCTGAACTGGAGCACTCTTGAACAGACACTTAAGGACTACCTGTGTTTTAATACAGACATTTGTTCAAATCAATTGTACTAAAGTAAAAAAAAAAGCTTATAAGCTACAAATCTATGTCTCTGTTTTGTTTTATGTGTCTAGTGCCTGGTGGATCTTACTATAAGCTAGCAGAATAGCCGTCTTCCTACAAAAATACTTCATTTTTTCTGAACACAAAAAACTAGATGATGTGCCTTGAAGTCTCCATACTTATTATAACATGTCATCTGACAAATGCAACCTCAGTTCACCTTCATTTTACAGTATACAGTCTGAATGCTTAACGCTTTTATAAGAAAAGACACAGTTATGTCAATTCCTTTGAAAACTATTGCATCTACTGACTGGTATTAATTTAGCAACTGCTTCTAGAAAGTCCTTAAATGTAACTGGACTTGCTTTTGACATGCTCTGAGAATTGTTATAAAGTAACCCATTTTAAGTGGAATAAACATTTCTTTCCTGAGCAACCTGAGATAACAGCAATGGAGACCAAACCCATCAGCTCAAGCCAACTTCAAGAAATACCAAAAACTAGATCTGACTGTATGACCTGAAAAACTGTAGGTTCTCTTGGCTATTGTGAAACAGGTAAGTAAGTACATCTGGAAAATTATACAGATCACAGTCAAAGGGAAGATCAAAGAATTAGATATTGCTGCCAAAGCATCCAAAGGCTTATTGTTATTTTTATTGCAGTAGGACTAATCCAACATGAGCACATATCCCTTTACTTTGCTAGTCATTCACCGCACTGAACAAAACCACAGTCCTTGCCCTCTAAAGTTTTTCAATAACATGGATTTACTTTAATTTTCTTGGGAACAGTGGCTTCCTAGGAAGTTAACTTCCTACCTTATGCATGACAGAGAAAGAGAACTGGAGCCATTGATTTATGAGTAGGAGAAGTGCTTAAGAAGATGGTGGTGTGATAAGTAGTGGCATAGTAATATGCAACAGTTTTAAGGTTTCATAAGTCTGGACAAAGACTCAGATGGAATCAGTTTGGTGGTCTCAACCTAACTCCAAAAGGTATTTATCCACACGGCTGAAAACCAGCACAGAATTTATGTATGATTGACGGTATTTACACAAACGTCACAAGATTGGGATACCAAGACTCTTACAAGTCATGATTGAGGTTTATTGACAAATATGTGAGGGGAAACCTGAAGAGCTTCTGCTTTTACCACTTTTGGCTCAGATTAATCCTGTGAGTTCATAATTTTCAAGGGCACAGAAAATTTCAGCCTCTTATACCTAAAAGCATTGGAGAATGACAGTCAGGCAACCTTTGAGTCCAAATTTCAGCAGCAGCCTTAGACTCTTCTGTTCTCTGGAAGCCACTCAGCAGCAAGACCTTCATTCACCCCAACTGCTTAAACTATGTACTCCTTGAAAGCAACAGCTTCCCCCATACTTTTAATATTAGCTACCTTCTTTCTTTCTTTTGAAGAGGAAAAAGACTCTGCTAACATAAACCAGTCTCTACCTGGAATCAGATATACCCAATATATTGTAATAAAGGGGTCATATTTCAGACGAAGAAGACAATAGCTGGGCAAGGGGAGTGGAACACGTGCTTTACAAGAATTATGCCCCACATAGCAAAACAGGAAATAGAGCTTCATACTCTGAAACGTATGACAGAGCTCTTACCCTTTGTTCAGGACATGTTGCTTTGTCTCATCTTAATCAGCAGTCCCCTGCTCCTCCATGCCTCTGAAAGCTGGTATTTCAGAAATAGATTTTTCTCACTCGAAGGAACTTTATTGAAGTACTTTTAGATGAAGAAGGAGCATATGCAGATGAACAGGCCACTAAATTCAGAGTATCTCATATTTTAAGTGCATTTTTTCTGGGAAAACATTTGTAAAGCCATGTAGTAATGCAGGACCTAAGTTCCATTTTCAAAAGTGTATGGGGTCTTCAGGAGCTTCCCAATGTGCTTGTCACTCCAGCTGCAGCTGCACCAATGTGCCTCACTACCCCATGGCAGACTGCAACATAATGCAGAGACACTTATACCATGCTCAGCTGACCCACCTGCGTATTGAAAACACAGTGTGTGACAGTACAGTGCTACCTGCAGCACGGTAAACTAGCCCACTGTGAGCTCCATCCTGCAGCACTCAGATGCCCAGAGTCAAACTCAATTCATTAAAATAAGCTTTTTATCTCTACACTGCTCATGGCAACTTTACGTCTCAAATCTTTATTCTCTACATTTCTACTTGGTTCTTGGAGTTTGTGAACATTTTTCCTGCTTCGCTGCCTTTTCAAGCAAATATCAGAAAAGGGCAGAACATAACATCAGATAAAATAAATGAATTTATCTAGGACAGGCAGATGTTAGGCAGATAGATGTTTTCAACATTGCAGCCACGCGTTCATTATCTGCTGTGCGCAGAGCAGAAAGAGCTCCTGGGACGAAGCAATTGCATGATGAAAGAAAGGCAGCAGAAAGTCCTATCCTGGAGACCTACTCCAGTAGAGCCCAGCCAATATTCTTGCTTATAGCCCACTCACCAGTGAGGTTTAAGGGAAGGAAGGGGGATATTAGGATGACAAGGCAATCGTTCATCTGCAAGCTGAGCTTTGTGCTGTAATTTTTTCCAGTCTCTCTCCCTTTCTGACTTGGAAAAATTATTTAAAATGCTTAGCTGTATAAAAGAGGTTTTTGTTCTTTAAGTGTGTGTGAGGAAGTGAGACAGAGAAAGTGACAGAGAGAAATAGATGCTCTTGAAAGTGAAGTAAATAGTACTGGCTAAAGTCCGATAGTGTGGGCTGACTGGGCAAGCTTTCAACGCTCAGTACTGACTGCAGCCCTGACCTGCAACACTCCTGCTCTCCTGTGCTGGGCCCCACTCAAGCAACGACGAGCCCTGGTGCCAGACTGAATGGTTTTGTGATGCAGACAAATGTCTGCTCTGATGAAACCACCAAAACTAATTTTCATTTTCAACAGAAGCCAAGATTTGTGCCCAAAAGATGAAAAGGCCAAGTACATTTACTCACTGTGCCACCCAAGTCACTAAAAGATGCAGTTGTTAAAAGAGTTTTACTTCAAGGAATAATATGCCTGACAAGACATTCTCTGCATCTCTCTTTGTTTATAGCATTATGCTGTCTTTTTTAGCCCTCACACTGCCATTCCTTGTTCACCCTCTTTGCGAAGGGAGATTATTTTTAATAGGCAAGGACCAGAAATGGATCTGGTACAGCTCAGTAATTCAAACAATATCCTGCCTTGCAGAACTTCACTTTCAGGAGTCATCCTACAGCTCACCAATTTTTGAAATACTTAACTCCTCACCAGTCCATTAACAGCTTCATCTCATTGCAATTGATTTTAAATCCAAACTGGCCACACACTGAGCAACTGCCATCACCAAGGGAAAATATCAGTCTGCTGGTGCCTATGCTTAGTCCTGTGCACTGCCGTATCAAGCAGACTGTCAGATACTCTCTGTGAGGGACAGGCCAAGTCACCCCCAAATCAGAAGAATAATGTGGCCTGTTACAAAGACAGTTGCTGACAGATTGTTTAGGATCAGCAATAGCTGCCTGACCTATTCATAGTGCTCTCATGTGATCCTTGAGCAAGCAAATGTACATGGCCTTTCAGAGCCACATACACTGACGTTAACAGTACTGAGAGCTTCCAGTAAGCTTTCATAAGCTTCCAGTTCAGAGTACAAATTAAAGACGCTCCGATTCATTGGTAGTGCATGTGCATCTTTTATTGTTTTAGATATTCTGTAGAATACCTTCCTCAGGGAAAGCTGCATTCCTTTTTACATTCCCTAAATTGCTCAACATGTAAATAAAACTTAAGTCTGAATATTTATTTTGTTTAATTCAAATGGAAGGAGCACAGAAGTTATTCTGGACTCCCAGCTGTATCTATCTGGTGCAAGATAGGATACAACAAAATCCAGTCTTTATTCATGTGTAGCTCACAGCCAAACTGATTGTTACAGACTTCACATTTCAGTTTACGTTTTGAAGTCATGCTTTTGCCAAACCTACAGGATCTAAATCAAAGCTGATCATCTCTTTCCTAGATTTAAATAAAACCAACAACTCATCTTCAGAAGATTTTACAATAGTAAAAATTATCATTCATTCTTTAGCAGTTTAATAATCTAATCTATCTACACTTGAGACTTAACGGTGATGCCAACATATCAAAAATAACAGAGGAAATAATAACCCTCCACTCCATATAGAAAGTATTCACAGCAAGAAATCGAATGTCTTGTTTGATACTCTGTAACATCTCAAATAGTTTTTTTTTAATCCTTGCAATATCACAGCAGTTCCTGAGGTACTTAATTCAGCATTTTTTAAGTGGTAATTCCAATGCAAATTTACTTGAAAGCTCTTACTTTTTAGAGATACCTGAGAAAGCCTAAAAACCAAGAAGCAGGTACTGCAGAAGACAACAGAAGAGGCTTACTGTTTAGATGTTTACCATCAGTTCAGGGACTGCTATTCCTGAATGACCTCCATATCACTCTACAGCCATGATTCTACTGGGAGATGGCAGCTATACACAAAACTCAGGTTCTGTTTGAATCTGAATGAATCTTCCAGTGTATGCTAAGCTCTCAGGAATATAAGCAACCACAGCCTGACTGATAGTACTTCTGAAGGGCATATCTATTCCTCGGAGCCATTGAACAAGTAAGGTCAGGGGGCTTACTAAATAGTGTTACTTGCTAAAAGGTGCACCTGAGCCCTGATCCTGTTGCTACCACTTCCTACGAAGAAGGGCCAGACCTGGTAGCAGCTGAAAGGAGCCTAAGGCTCTTATGGTGATGGTGATGAGGAGGGGAGAGAGAGCATTAGGTGCCAAATGTCTTACTGTGGTTCTTTTACCGGCATTAACAGCAGTTTTGATTAAGACCCTCAGAAAAAGTATTGTTGTAGTGATTTGTAAGATACCAACACATTAAAGTCTTGTAAGAAAATACATTTCTACAAAGTTTCACAGGTAGCGATGAGACCAAATGGTCTGTGCTTCTCAGGACCTGACTTTTAGAAAGAGAAAACTTCCATGGTTCAACAAGACTGTGAACTCCACTGCAAAAGGAAAAGAGCAGGAATATAGAAGAAAAAAAAAAACTTAAAGAAAAATAAAAGGCTAAATTGGCTGAAGTTCACAATACCAATATGCACAAAGTAAATGAATAGTGTATATGTTGGTAAAGACAGCTGTTAATTTGAAAACCAAATTATTTCTTTTTACTCCTTTGAATTATGTTGTTCTAATGTATTCAAGGAATTATTAAGGAAATCTGCAGGCTTTTTAGTGTAACATGCTGTGTACTCATGTATTAAAAAGAAAGCAATTTGTACATAGGAGTAAAACTTGCATGGTTCACTGTCATGCCCATTTCTTTATATTTGGGTTTATTATTATGTATAATTTCTTAAATACAACATTCTTGGCTCTCTAAAGCCAAGCCATGACATTATAGCAAAGAAAATCCTTGGTAAGAGAATGAAACAAGCACTACTCTGGGAAATCAGGTGCAAACTTCCTACAGAGTCTGTTTGTTTATTGCTATGACAGCACGGTCAGTTGACATAACACAAGTTTTGGGCAGTATTTTATGAAATATTTTTAGATCTGTCAGTACAAAAATGCAATTTTTCAGTTAGCGTAGTAGTGTGCAGAAAAAATGTATCATAGATCTTGATCTTGCACAGTCCACTAGCCCTGAACTACCAAAGAACTTATACTGCGCTTAACTTCCAGCATGCAAATAACCTAAGAGACTTCCAAGGAAATATACATCATGTAAAGCTCTGACTCCCTTATATGCCTGGTATCTTTCAGAAATGAAAGCAGAGAAGGAAAAAAAAAAAAGAGAGAGAGATTTCACTGTCTGTGCACATGGAATGAAAGGCAAAAAGCCAAAACCGTTAATTTTTCTCTTCCTTACACTCAGCTATTCATTACCTGGACAGAGCAACGTAAATCCCTGAATGCCATTTAGGCCCGTATCTACTATAATAGTTGATGTTTGTGATTCCTGGTCTGTCTTCTCTTACCAGTGAAGTGAGAACTCTACAACTTGGGGCCCTGCATGTGAGCTGTAGAGTTCTTATCTATATCACAGCCTCCTCTTCCTAACTTTTTAATTACCTTTAGGACTCAAGTTAATTCTTGAATATAGCCATATGTCTCTGAAAATTATGTTCATATTTATTCCAAAGAGTTCATCACAATATTTGGTTTGCTTTAAATTCTGAGATGAACCCTTGCTTTCCCTGGGGGACTAGAAAAACAGCAACTGATATGAATAGCTATTGGTATCTTACAACTGGAAACAGCACATATTTAAGCTGCATAAAAATGTGGTTTAAAAATAAAAATTAAACTTAAAAAAAATTGTATAAATCTGTTGAAAGAATCTGCTTATGAATTAACTAAAACTGCTCAAAATTTCCTGAAAACAGACCAGACATATCCACCCACTTCCAACGCAAGCACAGTGCTTAAGTAGTGAAAGCAGTTGTTGCGTTCACCAATAGACCAAGTGAAAATTCAAAAGGTGTTCTATATTTTGTGTGCTGATTTCCACACATGCTTGTCCTACATCAGGTTAGAAGACATAAAAATAAAGACGCAGTTCACAGTGCTTTTTGTGCACTTGTTACACACTTCACTCCCAGATGTATTCCCAAGAAGCCCATGTACCATGATGCCAGGGGCACCATTAACTTCAGACAAAGGGAATTCCTCCATTCAGTTCAGAAAAACCTGGAAGGAAAGACAGTGAATTCAACCAGACTCCCAGTGGCACTGTACCGTGTCCTGTTCCACACTTAATATGCTACAAATCGCATCCCATCTGCCCAAAAGTAAGTAGCACTCAGGTGATTTTCAAAAATCAAAAGACAAAGGTAATTGCTCACATGGGTAAGAAACACAGACAGGATTTGGCCAGGTTTGGGGAGGCAGATTTATGCACCTAAACACTGCATTCCTCTTTATAAGTTTAAAAGAAAAACTGAGTGGCGGAGAGTAATATATCACTTTATAAGCGAAAAAAACAGTGAGGGGATATTTATTCTAAACCTAAAGCATCAAAACTAAGGGAATACAAAGTTAAGTTAACAAGTTCAGTTTATACAGAAGGAAGATTTAAGGCTTGCAAGAAAACTAAACTCCATTGAATGTAGCTGTCTGGCTACCCATTATCAGACAGCTCAAAAGCCATCCATCTACACAACAGCCTAGAAGTGCTGGTGGAGTGCTGAGCTGTCCTCTCAGCTTCTGTGGAAGAGACATAACTCATGTAACAGAGCTGCTCAAGGGTTTGGTGGTTAGTCTGAACAGGTCATGTAGCCTTCATACGTTCAAGGGAAAGAAATAGGTTGGTTGAATCCCTCGGGGGGTGGGGGGTGGTGGTGGCTGGTGGTGGGGTGTGTGTGTGTCTCTTCCTGCTTGCTATGGAAGACACCTAGATGACTAATTTATACAAGATGCTTGAATTTAATTGAATTTAGGAGAGATGACTCTTTCCCAGGTGGATTATGAGCAATTTTACTTGATAGGATTCCAGATTAAGTTCAATTGACTTCTAAAGATATTTTAAAATATTTATTCTCATGAGGAACTTAAAACAAAATGAAAGAGTGGACGAAAGAAAAAAAAAAAAAGAAGACACTGAAAATGCCTCTGCTCTATTCACTCAAATCCCCACCGACCAGGATCAGTCCTAAAAAGCTCTGCACACAAGAGCCTTTACCTAAGTCTCATGAAGTCAGTACATGTATTTAACTGGCTTTGGCTCAGGTCCAGAACTTTCTTTAATTTGAAAGGGAGTTTCACCTGTGACAAACTTGCAGGATTGAGTTTAATATTCATGTTGTACAGAACAGAAACAAATGGGACTAATAAATCTTCAATAGAAATTTACAAGATTCTTCTGGCTTAATAAATTTAGCCAGGGGGCAATACTCTTAAACGCTCGATACATAAAAAAGGATCCTCATTTCCATTAGCATGCAAATTCCTTACATGTTTCATCAGAGTTTAAGACATTACACCTTAAAAGGTTTTAAAACTGTGGACTTCATGGCTTCTCTTTTTCCCATTCACAGTCATCCACTCCTTGGCTGTCATGTCATTTCTTCTACCAAGCTGTCCTTTTTTAAATTAATTCATAGCGCACACACATGCAAAGAAAACTAAAAATGTCTATTTCTGAAAGATTTTCAGGTGCTTTCAACTTCCAGTTCTTCAGGTAGATGTCTAATACACGTTTCTTCCTTTTCCAGCCAGTTTACATGGCACTGTGAGCCAGCCATTTAAAGATTAATACACATGGAGTGAAGTATTCTACAGGCTGTACAACTCTTTAAGTATTTCCTTTAAGCTCTTGCACACATATGTAAAAGAAAACAAATTAAAGATTATTTGCAGAGTTTGGCAATGAAAATGAGGTGTTAGTAGCATTTTGAGCTGGCAATAAATTTTATTCGACTGTTTTATTACTTCGGGGCAAAGGCAAGTATTTCTTTTGGGGCGTCTTTTAGCAGCATGAGATGAGGGCTTTCATTTTAATGCATGGATAGTTTTGAAATAAATTCAGCGTTTTGTAAATGACAGTGTATGTCAGATGTAAATACATAACAAAACTGTATTTTGGTTGTTTTGCAACAAGGTTTTTCACATTTCTGAAAGAAACGAGCAAACTGTAATAAATCTTGCAAAACAAGGTCTGGTTCCTGGAGCACTAAAACATTTTTACATCTAGGCAAATTAAAACAAAGTACATCTACCCAAGCTCTGCAAGCAAAGGAGAACATGCTCTGTGGAGTCCAGGCATCCAGTGTCAGATCAGGCTTAGCTGAGGAAGACCTGAGGACAGCAGAGCGTCATGCCTGAGGCTCTGCAGGGCTAACATGGTGACACAGCTTTCAGCTGGCTCAAAGCATTGGCAAAGTGAGTAGGCATCTGCCTGGGAATGAGGCAGGGCTGGCTCACATCTGCTTGCAGATGCTGCATGGACTTACAAAGCAGTGGACACAGATTACTTAAAATCATAGAGCAAGCTGGTGTCAAAACTGTCAAGCCATAATTTGCCAGGAATTATTACTTCAGGTCTGTCCTGCTCTTACACCATTCCCTAAGGTATCTGCTCTTTCTCACTTCAGAAAAATACTGGGTGAGATGGAAATTACACTGTTTCTAAGCCATATATGAATTGTTTTATTAATGTAATTATTTTTATTTCAAGAGTAAATTAAGAGACATCGAGGGCTGAGGGAGCTGCTCCTCATTATTTTCTCTAATCCATCCCCAAAACACTACAATCATCCTATTTACTTCTGTTTGAAAAAACAGCATAGAAACTTATACCACAGAAGACAGTCTTGAGCCATTGTACAGTTGACTAAACAAGCAATGCTACACACCACATAGGGCCCACAGAATCAGCTCAGTCTACAAAAGCCTTTTCTGGCTGTGGTCAGCTTGCCTATTCCAGTGACACACTACTATTTCTCGATTTCCATCTTTTGTCCATCTAACACAAATAATTACCCCTCTTAGTTCTTCTTTACAGCTTCCATTTATCTTCTATTTAAAAATGTAGCCAAGGAAAAGACAAATTTTCACCCTGTCAAATGTATGTAATCATACTGGACATCATTATTTATGTACAATTTTATATGAATTTTCACGCTTATTGCACCACAGGCTTTTAATGAAGGCATCACTGGACTACTAATGATATCAGTTGCTACATTGTGTAACTTCTCTGTGTGTGAACACTTACCAGTGGCACTGGTCTACAAAGACAAACATATTTTTTTCACCCACATGGCCAATAGACAATGGAATAGCAGGAGTTAGAAAATAAAGTAAGATTCCAAACTCAAGGAGTCAAGAGTAATTAAGCTGAAATGATACAAGGAACACATTAAGGAATATACGATCTAGTAAAGACATGGCTGCATTAATTGAAAGGAGGGAAAAAAAGTCATCATAAAACTTTCAAGATAAGTTAAATGATTTAGGAACCAAGGTCCCAAATTACAAAATAACCTATGTAGTTAAGTACATCAGTACATTTGAGAATCACCTGTTGTCCAATGTGTCACTTCTCAATGATTTTCAATTAGTACCCCAATGCCTAAACCATAAGAATATAGGATTGGAAGAAAAAAATTAAGACTACTTGCCTGCATTAATAAGCACCCACCCAACAGACATTTATGAGGATGCACAGATACTGCAGGCCACAAGATGCTTCCTACCATCCTGCACCAGGTGCAGAGCTAGAACGAGAACTATGGCCCTGGAGCTTTTCCTTACAGCACATTTTAGTTTGAGAGCCTCATCGTCACCCCAGGTCCCTGCAGCAGTAGGATATTTGTGAAATAAAACTCCTAAGTTATTCCAGGAAGCTGACCTCTACCATTTTACACAGGATATTAAATAGACCCCAGCTGTCTCCACTTAGAAGTGACTTAGTTCATATGTTTTATAAAGGTCCATTCAGCCGCTTTTTGAGTTATCACAGAATTGAAGTGAATTTCTGTGAAGAAAAAGTTAAACTTTCTGGTGGTTTCCCTTACCTAGTTCTCATGCAGGCATGTCTTGGTTATCAAACATCAGAACTGGCATCTATATGTTTTGAAATAAGAATCTGTGTCTGGATTATGAAAATATTTGACTGAGAAATAACTGTCTCAAGTCCATTTGGAAGAAACATACACAGCAGAGGGGTTTTTTTGCTAAATCCAGGAAGACACGGTAGTCTTCATTTCCATGAATGCCTCTGTACACAAGCCCATATGGTATATGACTATCGATCTAAGCGCAGTACAGTCCATGTGATTTCACCCAGAGGTAGACATGGGTTTAGATCTTCCAAAGCACAAGAACACTTTTTCAGGCTTGTGAAAATGACAATGATCAATATATTAGAAATGCTATAATAATCATGTCCATTCAGAAAATTTTAGTTAAAATATTTCAAGAACTCAGTCTTTTTAAGAGCCTCCATTTAAAGCTGACAAGAAGATACTGCAATATTTTTGTATAAAGGATGTGCGAGTTCTGGAACTGAGTGAATAATTCAATTTAAAGATGGCAATTTCATAGCTGAAAGAAGAAAGGTCAAAGTGACTTTAAATTTTACAAGTTTTGAAAAATTTAAAAAAGGGTCAATATTAAAAGGAGACACATAAACCCATCATCTAAATATTCCCTAAAGCCTTAAAAATATATATATTTGTACTGCACACAGGAAGAAAAAAAGCCATCTTTTTCAAAAATCAGTGCTGCTGCTTTTAAATATCAACATCCCCTGTTCAATTGCCTGCTGCAGCAGACTGTGCCCTAGTTAGGTTAAGCCATTAAGTGTTTACTCTTTTGGATATTGCCTGGGCTCTTTGCCACTCACATCAAGCTTTACAATTTTCACTTACTCCTTCCAGAATACATTTAATAAAATTTACTATTTTATTATACTTAGAGGTGATATGGCATTTCAGTTCCAAGTTCCAATTTTCAATGTCATGTAACTTTTAAAAAACAATTAGCTTTTGGGATTTTTTTTTCCTGGCTTGACCTCATTCCCTTTCAATTTTTTTCTTTTAACTTTAAAAGACAAAACTGTTCAGATATTTTTAAGGCACAGACTTTAAACTAATTGCAGTCCTACATGTCTAACAATCCTCATCGGTGCTACAAAATAATAATACTGAACTTCCTAGTATAAATGCAGTCAAATCTTGAAATTTCATGGTCCTTCTCCACATACACATGCACACATATATTTAATAGCTTCTTATTTGCTTTACTACAATTATATTGTCTTAGCGGTTCCATAATAAAAAAAGCTGTTTTCAAGCTTTGCAAATCAAGCTATAAAAGAACTAGTTCCAACAGACATTCAACGTCAAAAGTGATGGAGCAGAATCTGTTAGCATTACTGATAGATTTTAATTTTGCAGGCTATTACTGAGAAATGTGGGCTGACATGTTTTATGATTATGGAAAACTAAAAGTTTAAATAAAAAAAAAAAATATTCCAAGAGATAAAGGTATAAGTACCACTGCTTTCCAAGCACTCAGGTCTTGGGTAATTCAGAGTGGAATATAAATTAGACACTGGAATTTTCCAGCTACTTGTGATTGTATTATCATGTAATTTTCTTGAAAGGAATTTGAGGCAATGAATTATGTGTAGCATCAGAAATTTATCTATAATGAGATAATTAGCCCATGTAGTGGCAAATCCTGTATGAGACCAGTATGGCAGAGAGAAAGGAAATGAGAAAAAAACACAAAAGAAAAGCTTTGAAAGGTGCCTTAATCCACTTGTAGGTTGCATGAGTGGCCATCTCCAACACACATCTTTAGCTACTCTTCCTCTTGTAAAAGATTAACAAGTTTTGACCAAAATGGCTTCTGCTGGAGATTAAAATTTGGTACAGGGTAACCAGGCAATGTCTACCCATTTCAGCTGCATTCTGTTCCTCTTAGTACTTTAATGCCAAGCACAAACCTGAATCAGATAGTCTGAAGTCAGTACATTTCACAGAAGCCTACACTCTGCTATTAGGAAAAGTACATCATTTTTGCCAACTGATAAAAGTGTCCTGTACAAACTCTTACCAAGAATACAGATACTATAGACTTTGGTAAAAAAAAAAAAAAAAAAAAAAAAAAAATTCCTCTATAACACTAGCTGAAGTGCATAGAGCTCTGCCTGGGGATGGATGAGGAGCCAACCGAGAGCATATGGGGCAGGATTAAAGGAAAGAGAGGGACAGGAGACATTACAGTGGGGGTCTGCTACAGGCCACCCAACCAGGAAGACCGAGTGGATGAGGCCCTCTGCAGACAGATGGGAGCAGCCTCACGTTCACAAGCCCTGGTCCTCATGGGGACTTCAACCACCCTGGTATCTGTTGGAGGGACAACGCAGCAGGGCATAAGCAAGCCAGGAGGTTCCTGGAATGCCATGGTGATAACTTCCTTCTCCACGTGATAGAGGAGCAAATGAGGAGAGGGGCTTGTTCTCACCTTGTTCTCACCAACAAGGACCTTGTTCTCACCAACAAGGAGGGGCTGGTGGGGAATGTGAAGCTCAAGAGCACCCTTGGCTGCAGTGACCATGAAATGGTGGAATTCAAGATCCTCAGGGCAGCCAGGAGCTCACACAGCAATCTCACTACCCTGGACTTCAGGAGAGAGCAGACTTTAGCCTCTTCAGGGATCTGCTTGGTAGAGTACCATGGGATAAAGCCCTGGAGGGGAGAGGGGCCCAAGAAAGCTGGTTAATACTCGAGGATTGTCTCCTCCAAGGTCAGGACTGATGCATCTCAACAAAGAGGAAGTCAGGCAAAAATGCCAGGAGGCCTGCATGGATGAACAAGGAGCTCCTGGACAAACTCAAACATAAAAAGGAAGCCTACAGAGGGCGAAAGCAAGGACAGGTAGCCTCAGAGAAATACAGAGAAATTGTCTGAGCAGCCAGGAATCAGGTTAGGAAGGCCAAAAACCTGATAGGATTAAATCTGGACAGGGATATCAAGGGCAACAAGATAAGTTTCTGCAGGTAATTTGGTGATAAAAGGAAGACTAGGGAAAATGTGGGCTCACTCCGTGAGGAAATGGAAGAGCTGTTTACCTGAGATATGGAGAAGACTGAGGTACTCAAAGACTTTGTTGCCTCAGCTTTCACCAGCAAGTGCTCCAGCCACACTGTCGAAGACGCAGAAGGCAAAGGCAGGGACTGGAAGAATGAAGAACTCCCACCCTAGGAGAAGAAAGCTGTGGCAGTTCGGTGAAGTTCCTGCTGACTGGAAAGGGGAAACAAATGCCCCATTTTTAAAAAAAGGAAAAAAGTAAGACCTGGGGAACTACAGGCCAGTCAGTCTCATCTCTGTGCCCATGATCATGGAGCAGACCTTCCTGGAAACTATGGTGTGTAGGGCACATGGAAAATAAAGAGGTGACTGGTGACAGCCACCATGGCTTCACTAAGGGCAAATTGTGCCTGACAAATCTGGTGGCCTTCTATGATGGGGTTGCGGCATTGGTTGATAAGGGAAGAGCAACTGACGTTATCTACCTGGACTTGGGCAAAGTTTTTGAAACTGACACACATGACATCCTTGTCTCTAAATTGGAGAGACATGGATTTGATGGATGGAACACTCAGTGGAAAAGGAACTGGCTGGACCGTCACACTCAGAGAGTTGTGGTCAACAGCTTGATGTCCAAGTGGAGAGCAGTGGAGAGTCGTGTTCCTCAGGGATTGGTGTTGGGATCGGCGCTGTTTAACATCTTTGTTGCTGACATGGACAGTGGGATCGAGTGCACCCTCAGCAAGTTTGCTGACGACACCAAGCTGTGTGGTGCAGTCAACATGCTGGAGGGAAGGGATGTGCCATCCAGAGGGACCTGGACAGGCTGGAGAGGTGGGCCTGTGTGAACCTCATGAAGTTCAACAAGGCCAAGTACAAGGTCCTGCACATGGATCGGGGCAATCCCAAGCACAAATACAGGCTGGGCAATGAGTGGATTGAGAGCAGCCCGACAGAGAAGGACTTGGGAGTGTTGGTTGATGAGAAGGTCAACATGAACCAGCAATGTGCACTTGCAACCCAGATAGCCAACAATATCCTGGGCTGCATCAAGAGAAGTGTGACCAGCAGGTCAAGGGAGGTGATTCTCACCCTATAGTCTGCTCTCGAGAGACCCCACCTGGAGTACTGTGTCCAGCTCTGAGAAGGACATGGACCTTCTTGAGCGGGTCCAGAGGAAGGCCATGAAGATGATCACCTTTTGGAGTACTTCCCCCTACGAGGCCAGGCTGAAAGAGTTGGGGTTGTTCAGCCTAGTGAAGAGAAGGCTCTGGGGAGACGTTATAGCAGCCTTCCAGTACTTAAAGGGGTCCTACAGGAAAGATGAGGAGGGACTCTTTGTCAGGGAGTGTAGTGATAGGATGAGGAGTAAGGTTTTAAACTGAAAGAGGGTAGGTTTAGATTAGCTATAAGGAAGAAATTCTTTCCTGTGAGGGTGGTGAGACACTGGCACAGGTTGCCCAGAGAAGCTGTGGCTGCCCCTCCCTGGCAGTGTTCCAGGCCAGGTTGGACGGGGCTTTGAGCAACCTGGTCTGGTGGGAGGTGTCCCTGCCCATGGCAGGGGGGGTGGAACTAGGTGATCTTTTAAGGTCCCTTCCAAGCCAAACCATTCTATGATTCTATGATAATAGTGATTTCTTATTTGCATACTTCCTCTAATTTCTCACAGTTCAAGTGCCCTCTGATTTTAATACCAGCCTTTTGTTCACCCCCCCCCTCCCCCAATAATTTCATATTTGCTTTTGTAAATTCTCTTATTTACTGTACGAACTCCCTAGTAGTGTTTCCACTTTCCACCTTCGAACTTGAACCATACTGACTGGCATTATCTCATCTAGCTGGTAGCAGGCTACAGCTGGGTGTCCACTCTGCATTAGCCACCTGGGCTCTCTCTGCAGTCAACAAGAGAGAAACAGGCATTTCCAGAAGGCAACTCATTCTGCTCCAGGGTGGGTATGGAGGGTGAGTGGGATAAATTATTCTCAGAAAGCACATCCTCTCGCTGCACTCATTATGGGGAGACTAAATGACTAGAATGGAGTATACTTTTAATATACAGATGGTTAAAGTTAGTTGTCTGCTCAATTATCTTACGTTCCTGTTTTATTTTTTTTATGCATGGCTACGTGTACCTTCTGTGCATCCATAATAATACATTGGAGCAGAGCCGTAAAAGGCCTGGAGAAATTTTGGTGTCTCCTTTTGACATCCCCCACTCTTCCGGAAAGTTTGAGGAACAAATACATTTAAACTGTCCTGCTATATCTAGTACCCAGGAAGAGGCTATAGATTCAAATCAGCAGCCAGAATTTCCAGGGACTGGACAAAGCATCACACCGGGGAAAGGTGTATGACCAAAGTGACAAAATGTGCCGCTACAAATCTCTGTTTAAGTACCTGCCGTGTTAAATATAAGTATTTTCATATCCTTTCTCTTGACTGCTGAATTTTTGATTTACCTCCTCTTTCTTAATCTCTCTTTTCTAAAGCCTACTGTTACTATACCAAGTTTGTGAACCATCCATTTCCCAGAAATATCAGATTTAATTATTGCAGCCACTATGTGTCTTGACTACAAGAATTTCTTAAACCAGATATTGCAGGTTAGTTCAGGCTATGCAGAGTGATCACTCTTCCTTGTACTCCAGAACAGCTGCATCATTGATGGTGTCTGTTAAACCTTTTCTGATTTGACCACTTTATTATGAACAGTAGTAGAAATTGTCCTTTATTACTGTTTTAGTAAACTTAGTTGACTTTCTATCTTCTTCCAGAATTATAGGCTCAATATCCTTTCACTGATCTAGAGGATGGCAGAAGATTTAAATTTGCTTTTTATGGCTTCAGCTTTGTTTCTGCAGAATGGTCTTGACCACTTTCAACTCTATGTTACTGGAAATCAAGCTGTCTTTGAAATGTATTTTCTTACAGACATCACAATATCCTATTGATTTGGGACATTCCAGTATACTTAAAATGTCTTCTAAAAAGATTCCCTCAACAGTGTTATTCACCTATCTGGGTTTTTTCTGTAGCCACAAATACCGTTCATTTTTAGTCAAATGGGTTATATGATTCTTCTGTGCAAACCATGGTCTTTAGTTCTAGTCTCATTTCTGTTTGTATTTTTTCACTACTGCATAAAGATCTGCCTTAGAAATAACTGACATCTCTAAAACATGTTTTAATCTGACCAAATAAAATTAAAAAGTAATAAAACCTTCTTGATTTCTTAAGAAGAGAGACAACATGAATAATAAGCAGCACAAAATTAAGTAGTGCCAGGTAACTTTTTTTTTTTTTTAAATGATACAAATGTAAAGGCAATGTGATGAACAGGATTCCATGCAATGAAGAGATACAGGTGCACAGTTCTGCAGAAGTACTAACTTGTCTGTGCCCTTCTAAGAATGCCAAATCTTTTAAGTTTAATGAGACATTTAATTCTGATTTTCAGACTATAGTCATTGATTCAAACCTCTCTGGGTATGGGTATTATTGTTTTGGTTAAAACTTGTTGCTCAGCGTTTTTTA
Organism: Athene noctua; assembly: GCF_965140245.1. Classification (NCBI taxonomy): domain Eukaryota; kingdom Metazoa; phylum Chordata; class Aves; order Strigiformes; family Strigidae; genus Athene; species Athene noctua. Next base: position 129,014,162 of record NC_134038.1, read on the forward strand.
AAAAGTAGAGATGAACATTAAGGCAACAAATTGATTAGAGATGTCTGCAAGGAAACCACAAAGATCAGTGGGTAGGCCTATCTCCATTAACAATCTAGAAGGTTATATAAGGATAAACAACACACTAATTAAAAGTGCAGATGCTGCTCATTCTCTATGTCATAAAGATCACAAGTACAAACAGAGTATGCTGTTAGATAAAATTAGCAAAATGAGATTCACCTAATAACCTACTTTCTAGCAGAGAAAATAATACAGGTCATTAACTTTCACTCTCCTGAAGAAACCTGGAAATCAATAATAAAGCTTCTAGTACTGGGCTAGTGACTAACAGAAGCATCAAGGACCTCACAGCAACACTCCCTACCCTAGTGAGACCGAAGGATTACTACCCTCTCCTGGTTTTTCAGGTAGGTAGCGATGATATCACCAGGAGAAGGCCTAAAGCAATGAAGAGAGATTTCAGGTCCTTGGGAAAACTGCTTAAGGAGTCGGGGGCACAAATTGTGTTCTCCTCCATCCCTATGGTTGGGGGGATGGATGAGGAAGATTACAGGAGAATTCAGCAGATGAATGGGTGGCTCCAAGACTGGTGTTACCATCAGGGTTTTGGATTCTTTAACATCTTTATTGATGATGTGGACGAGGGGATCGAGTGCACCCTCAGTCAGTTTGCAGATGACACCAGGTTGGGTGGGAGTGTTGATCTGCTCGAGGGTAGGGAGGCTCTGCAGAGAGACCTGGACAGGCTGGAGCCATGGGCTGAGGCCAACTGGAGGAGTTTCCATAAGGCCAAATGCCGGGGGCTGCCCTTGGGCCACAACAACCCCCAGCAGTGCTACAGGCTTGGGGAGGAGTGGCTGGAGAGCTGCCAGTCAGAGAGGGGCCTGGGGGTGTTGATTGACAGCTGGCTGAACAGGAGCCAGCAGTGTGCCCACATGGCCAAGAAGGCCAATGGCATCCTGGCTTGTATCAGGATTAGTGTGGCCAGCAGGGACAGGGAAGGGATCTGACCCCTGTACTCGGCACTGGTGAGGCCGCACCTCGATTCCTGTGTTCAGTTTTGGGCCCCTCACTACAAAAAGGACATTGAATGACTCGAGCGTGTCCAGAGAAGGGCAACGAAGCTGGTGCAGGGTCTGGAATACAGGTCGTAGGAGGAGCGGCTGAGGGAACTGGGGGTGTTTAGTCTGGAAAAGAGGAGGCTGAGGGGAGACCTCATCGCCCTCTACAGCTGCCTGAAAGGAGGGTGCAGAGAGCTGGGGATGAGCCTCTGTAACCAAGTAACAAGCGATAGGACAAGAGGGAATGGCCTCAAGTTGCATCAGGGAAAGTTCAAACTAGATATTAGGAAGCATTTCTTTCCAGAGGGGTTGTTAGGCGTTGGAATGGGCTGCCCAGGGCGGTGGTGGAGTCCCCATCCCCGGAGGTGCTCAAGAGTCGGGTCGATTTAGAGCTTAAGGATATGCTGTAGGTGGGAACTGTGCTAGGTGAACGGTTGGACTAGATGATCTCCAGGGTCCTTTCCAACCCAGATGATTCTATGATTCTATGAAGTTAGACGTAAACTTTCAATGCTGTACAGTTTTCGAACTGTAGCTGTAGAAGCATCTTCTCTTGAAAAAGGGAGACGCACATAGCACTATAATGACCATGTCTGTGAGGCAACCTGGAGTTTGGGGGCAAGTATGGCATTGTACAAGTTGCTTAGGTGACAACATAGAGACAGACATCAAGTATTGCAAAGGGTAGAAAGGAATTATTTGTGGTGCTAAAAGGGAATGTAATTAGGAGGAGTGAAACAAGTCAACAGAAACTCTGAGACTGTATCAGTGAAAAAACTCCTAAAGAAAGAACTATTTTTATACTCCAGTTTGGTGAACTCAATAGCTGCAGCATCTAAAATGTGAATGGTAAAGTCTCAAATGTATATGCTTAATGGGACATTGCTGCACAGTCTGCCTGTCTTAATGCATTTTTGTTCATCTTAACATTAGCGATTTATGATTTGAATCAGTGTAGCTCTATGGACTTTAACTTCACCAGCAGAAACTTGAGCCTTAAATTTACAGCTGCGTTCTTGGATTAGATGGAAGATGTGGCTGCAACTTCCCTGTTAGTAGCAAGTGTTAGGCTGCCCACATAGATGAACAGTTAACTGTGCATATTGGTTTTCAGAATATAATACAAGAATAACCAGAAGATGTTCCTTCAACTGCAATCTTCTTGTTAAAATATTGAATATATGAATATCTACTACTGCAAAGTCAGAGCAAGAGCACTTAAAGATCAGAACTGTCTTTTCTGGAGAACACTATCTGACAATAATTTATTGAGGGGCTGTCATTTATTATGAGACACACTGATATTCTAGACAGTCACAAGAGTTTTTCTAGAAAAATTATTTGATCACCAGTGAAGGCAACTGAAAAGCAAAAATTATATATAATACATAATACTGTAAATATGAAGAATCTAATTTTATCTTTAATATGCAACATAAAAACCCACCACAATTATTTATATGATGAGGAAGGGGTAAAAAGTCAAAGCTAGGAGAATGACAAAATATGGGAATCTTACTAAGACTTACTGAAAGGGATAGAATTTTAACATTGGTACAATATAACTATGAGAAACTCACCATATTTCTATTTATGTTGGATTTTATTATAATTGTATTCAAAATGCTGTTGCTAAGGATGTTTAAGTTTGTTGTAAATAAAAGACTTTCATATCCCATATCCGTTTTTCATATCATGGGGTTTTTTAAAAATGTATGAATACGTATTTCTATGCGTTAAAGGTTTACAGTTTGTTGTAGAAACACTCATAAGGAGTCCAATTCCTTGTCATAATGAGTCAAAGTTAAATGTGACAGTCAATAGCTTCACAGCCCTCCCTTTTTATGGGAAGGAGCTGAGTGGGCAAAGTCCTCTAAGGTTGTTTCACTTCATCAGTAGCTGTGTATCCAAACGAGTCCTCCCCCAAACATCTAAGCACAGTCAGTACATTCCCAACTCCTACTGCCAAGTTAAAATGAAAACGGTCTTAGTTCAGAAATGATTGAGGTGGTTTGCTCTAATCAAATTAAACCAGCCAAATGTTCTTTTCAAAGGTAACTGTCTACTCTGCAGCTGTATGCAAAATACCACATCAAATGTGGAAAAAAAAAAAAAAAGTGATAGAATTCTATCCTTACAGTAGAGCCCTGGCTCCACAGATGAAGAGAAACAAAAGCACCAGTGCAGCTTGGAATTACATTCACAGAAAGCTACTAGGAATATGCTAACTTAAGAAACAGTGAACAAAGTACTGAAATTTCCAGTTTATAATTAATTGATTTCAGGGAAAAGGGAATTCTCTGTCATTGTTAAACAGCAGCAGACACCTTCAGTTATTTATCACAGTGACCCCACTTCAAACAGTTATTAAAAGTCTAGCCAAAGCTTCACATAAAAGAAAGAAAAAAAATCACATAGGCCTTTCCATTCTATTTCTCACTTCCTTTCTCCGTTCCTACCAAAATATCTAACATTCTGCACCGACTAATGTTGCAAAAGTCCAAACTCAGTAGGTTTCATTTAAACTCAGTATGATTCATCTGCACTAGAATTGAGTTTTCAATTATTAAATATGGGAAATTTCTGCAAAGATTAATTCATATGTGAGTTACTTTTTTATTTTCTATTACTAAGAAAAGATCAGTCACCTGTTAATGATAATCCAGAGATATAACCAGTCAGTACCAGTATGAATGCTTTTAAAGCAGTATGGAACTTTTTGCTAACTTCGTAAATTGTTTGCTAGGTATGTCATGGGAAATCTACCCCAGGGCAACTCTACCAGTATCAGCAAATATTCCAGTATACTCTGTATTTAGATATCCGAAATCATCACCTGGTCCTAAAATTACGTGGGATGCTCCTTAGGCTAGAGACCTGTCTTCTTCTAAAACCCTAAAAAGACATCTAAACCATCATATGGAAGAGTTTCTTATTACTCATATAAAACATTCTTTGTTCTGCCTAAACAACTGTGTTATTAGAATTGTGAGGCCTGATTTTAAAAGGATCATTTAGCGGAATATTTCCCTGTGAACATTTTCTAAGGATGGGACAAATTTTCAAAGGCTAAGGGTAAATAAATAAATAAATATTAAAATAAATATAATAACTTGGATGCAACGAGGTATTTTGAAACAGTTTGGAAATCAACAATCACCTTTCCACTCTTTGATGATCATCTCATCAAAAGCATCCCAAATAGAGATTTTCCAAATGGAAAGTGTCAAAGCACATGGTATAAAAAAAACACTCCTTGGAAATTTTTTAAGTAGTTTGTTTATTAAATACAAATGCTTTAGTCTAAAGGTATAGCTGTTAAATAACCATGCATGTGCAATCTAAAATATTTTTCAGAAACTAAGAAAAAGATATGAAGAACTGATATGGGAGGAGAAATTACCACTCTTTTGAATGAAAAAACACAGCTTAGTTATATATGTATATGGGCATAGTTATCTTTTGATAATTTGTTAGATCATTAAGAATCAACTTGTTCAGCAAAACTGGAAAACAACTAGATTTTACACAAAGAGTAAACCACAAATGCTCTATATGCAGCTGCAAAGTTTTGGAATGAACAGCAACTTCTATTTTATTTGGGGTTATGAAACTTTATTAAATAATTTGAAAACTTCAGAACTAAATCAGCTAAGAATTGCAACAAAGACAAATAACTACTCTTGATGCCTAATTCACATTACTGCTATATCAGGATAGTCACATTATTTATTCTTCATAATTTATTTTAGCTTTTAACAGAAGAATTCTCTAGAAATAAAGCTTTGTTAATGCAATGTATGAAAGTGATTCATATTCTTTTGTATATTGTCCTTGAACTCTATTCAGAAAAGCATTTTAAAATTCAATGCATACTTAATATCATAGCTACTTCTATTTGATAATGCACTTACATCTGTGCTAAACTTCAAACAATTACTTAAATCTCACCGAGTGTACCTGAGAGACTCACTCAGTGCTGTGCTAAGTCACAGCCTTTAGCCTACTTTCCTACCTGGAAAGTGAGCACTTTCTTTCTCCCTGCTGTGTTCCACACTGCAGCCAGAGGTAGGTGCCATGAAGAAAACCGGAGTCTCAATTAATCTACCATGGCCCCTGTTTGCTCGGGTAGATCATCCACTCCCTTGTCCTTTTCGAGGCTCAGTTTTGAATCCTGGACCCCACACCATTAACCCAGAGGATGCTGATGCTTTGCCTGGCAGTCACAGGCTGTCACCAGCAATGGCTGTGGTGAAATGAGTTGGCTTTTCATTCTGGGCAGGACCCAGTAAGACTAGATCTCTCCAGGAACAGCACAGACACAAACATCCACAGATTTAAAGAAGGAAGGGAACACTGGACATAGTCTAAAATGACTAACATTTACTCACACAAAGACTGGAAACATGTTTTTTCTAAAAAGCTTAGATTCAGAATAAGATAACATACTTTTTGAAAAAAGCTTGTACTCACTCCAGAAACTGAATTTCCTAAGGCTCGGAAGGGTATTCCATATTCAACCCTTCCTTCCCGACATGCTCTTGTCCGGTTTCTGGCAGACCATGTATTCAAACTACATCATCACAACCATTACTAATAAACAATTCATATGGACAGGAAGAATATAACATTTTTCCTGTATGTGCTTATTCTGTGTACTGTAGGGTTGCAAGCAGATGGTGACAGACCAGCATTCATGTGCAGTCACTTCACAGTGTCCTCTGCCAATTTAACAAATTTCTCCAAATCCTACCCACTGCCAAACCCTGTTAGGTGTCAACCACATAATTTGTCTTTGCCCTCTTGCCATCAGAGAAGCCATATGTCTAGGTAGGCCATCCCTCCCTCCCCAAGACCTTTGCAGTGCCCCTCCTCGCAGTGGCGGTCAGTGCAGGGACCATCTCCCTTCCCATCCAACCACCACTGCTCTCCAGCCTGGAAATGCCTCTCTCCCGCCAAGGCACTTCCTGTCTTCACATCTGCCTTGAAGACCATCCTGTTTGTGTTAGACTAAAACTGACTCTGAAGCTCATTCAGTTTTTCCTTCCCATTACTCATCACCTCTTCTACCTCAGCTGAGACTCATCTGCCACATTAATCCCTTTAACTTTGGCAAGTTCCGAGTCCAGTTCCTTTTGCTTCACTCCATCCCTGCATCTTATTTTACTCTTTCTCTGTGCAAGACAATCCCTGTACCTAGCAATGCAGAAGTAACCATCCCTTTCTCTCCAGAGGCCTGCCATATGAGTGGTGCTACACAAAAATAAATTGTATCACAGAGTACAGCCCACTGTTGATCTGTAAGAATGATGTCACACACTAGAAGTTTTACATTATCTTGGCAGAAAAAGGAAGTAAGGAAGGAAGCAGAATTCACTGGAGACAAACACCCCCTAAAATAGAAATGTTTCACTTGACGGGATGGAACATCTCAATGATTTTGAGAAGATCATCCTTTAAACTTATTATTGTTACAGCAATCAAGCCAGCAGCCAATATCAGTATCACCACAAACTGAAAAGAGAAACAAAATTAGCCACTGCATTTTGAAATTCTTTCCCCCTTGTATGTTCTCGTATAATTTCAGTTTAAAAAACAGTACAAAGCAAAATAACTGTAAGTTCAAACTGCCTTGTAAAAGGTTAGTTAGGTATTGATGAGCTGCTACAGGTATGCCTGCATGCTCCCTCTTATCAGGTTAGACAGGATAAAATTAAGACACCTACAAAATGACACCTTCTAAGTATAGCACAATTTTAAGTGCCAAGCCGTTATATATATACTTCTGGGACCTTAGAGCAGAGCCAAGTGTTGATCTTTATGTCAGGGCACATGTGTGTCCCAGCTTCTTCCCCCCATACTTAGGTTGCCTTGCCAAGGGAATCAGTTGATGGGCTCCATCAGGTACTCAAGCGCAAACCAAGAGATAACAGTATGGACCACTGATGGCAAAAGAAGGGAAAAAGCAACATGACAGTATTGCTGTACCACAGAGGACAATTTACAGTGTCATTTATATTTTAGTGGATATAAAACAACATAAAAGCTTGAACATGGCATAACTGTGCAAATACTCCTAATTACTGGGTTTCCCCCACACGGATCTGTCTACCAAAAAGACTGAGGAACAGAGTTACACTTCCAGCAAGGTGGATCATTCTGTTGAACCTAATCCAATTAGTGGGGGCACCTATTCTGCAAGTTAACAAGGAGAGAACTAGGATTTTTAATTCCTTATTATATAGTAATGATGACCTTGAATGGCAAGATTTCTGACAATTATTGTGGAAATAATAACCCAGATTAGATTGTATTCTAATAGATTATATTCAATATAATTTTGGTTATTTTAAAATTGAAGAATTACTAATCCATGAAAATACTAAGAAAGTTCCATGTATCAAAAGACTATGAGCCAGGAAGCAAAAATATACATCTTTGCAGCTCTGCTCTATTTGCTTAAGGCTTAAACACTATTAAAACTGTTACATATATATATGTTAGAAAACAAGCACAGCAAAAAAATACAGTATTCTGTCTTATATATCACCTTCCCAGAATGCAAATTCACAGTCCGATGGATGATCAACATTAGGGGAAAGTTATTAATCTGATTACCAGCAGAAGACAGATAAAATGCACACAATTATATTGCTGAATTTAGCATTATAACCACAAGAAGAATTTTTACAGATACATTGCAGCAGGGAATACTTCCAGTTTTACACACAGGAATTTCCTGAATCTAATATGTCATTTATTCCTGGCAAAGTCTATCCTTTGTCTACATACATTTCATTTTTCCCAAACAGAACAGCGCTAAGCTACATAAGTGCTGGACCAACTTTTGCCAGATTTAACTACTGTATATATTAAAGCTTTAGTAAAGCATTACATCTTCTTATCTGAAAGATGAGCTAGAGCAGCACCTTAATCATCCTACCAGTTAGAAAGGACATTTCAAAGCCTATAACATACCTCATTTTAAGAGCAATTCAGAGTAAGATTTACTCCTGATGATTGTGTTTTTTACTTTCTTTTGTGAAGATAAATAGAATAGGTATCCCAATTGAAAGGAACTCTATACAAGGGCAAATGAGAACAGGAGAGGATTTTAAGCACATAGCAATCATCCTTTTAACTGTATTTTTCCCATGCTTTTTGTATACTATTTTTGACAGTCTTTCTTACAAAATTTTAGGTGAGTCCTCCAGACCTTATTTCCATTATAGTCAGCAGTCCAGAGACTTCCACTACCATCACTATTCTGATTATTAGAGTCCCTTTCCCTTAACTTGCACCTCATTTTGCTTTATTCTGCAGTGAAGTCTTATCTAGATTCAATGTCTATCATGGTAAAAAAGTACCATGATACTACTGTACTGTGAAAAATGCATCTCTTTGTTGTATGAATATGGAAACAACAGACTGAGAGAAGGAATACGAAACAAAGCTCTCAATTAGCAAGCAGTAGCATGGAAAAATATGATAAATATTTTGTTTGAAATTATGTTATGCTATTTCAGTATTTCTACTTTACGGAGAAAATTCTCTTCCATCCCCAATGCCAAGCACTGGAAACCAGTTTTGGCTCTAAATGTTTCTCAGGATTTTAGAGGAAGGGAATCTATGACTTCTATGACAAGCCTGGACTGCAGTAGCTATGCTTGTCCTGCACCCCGGCTCTATGACAAACAAGGCCATGCAGGACTACCTCTGCCTAGCAAGTACTGGGTCTTTTCCTTACCAAACTGTTCTTCACGTTCAGCACCACTCATGGAGACAGAGAAGCCGTGGACTGCTGAGGTCCTTACTATACTCTCTGGAGATGCCCAGACCTACCATCTGAGTTCAGCACGACATTCAGCACAAGTTCACATGGCCTGTGATTTCTGCCATTGCCATCAGCTGATGCCAGAGTCCCACAGCCGAGCACAGGGCGTATGTGGCTCATCTGTTTGAAGTCTCTCTAAATTTTGACTCACAGAATGACTGTCAGTTTGCATTGAGCGACTCATGGGTCACACATGCCATTACTCAGAGGTAACAGATTCAACATTATATTTGCAGTTCTCACTTACTTCTCTCAGGCTAGTTGCTTGTGATATTCAGAGAAAAGCTAGACATCCCCTCAAAATAAAAAAAATCGATTTCAAGTATTTGTGTTGCTATCCCAGTGCTCTGAATATGATGTAGATTTTAATCCACTATGCAGACAATGTATTTGACATTATTTTTACTTAGTAGCCTGGCCATGATACCCGTTTCCAGAAAGCATGCCCAAACAATGAACATTTTTGTGAGCATAATATGTCCAATAATTAGTACAGCTAGGTCAGCTTCTTAAAACTGCAGATCTTCTTTTACAGTATTTCCTTTTCTGAGTCTATTTACATAATACAAAAATAGACCTTTAATTTCAATAAGTTACAAACTCTTCTACATATTTTGTAACGGAACTGGGGCATTTAAATATTTTCAAATAATCTTTCATTATAAGGATATGATTTCAGTCACTCCAAAGTGCTACTTACAGCTTCATCTGCTCTATGGATTAAAAACATGCACAAGAGGTGAGTTTTTAAATAGCATTCCTCATATTTTAGAAGACAGAATGTTTGAAATTGCTTCGTATATTTCCCTGTCTGTTTGTGGAAAATGGCATGCAGCTGAGGTCCCAGGCATTCTGATACATCACAGACCAACTCCTTGCATCTGAAATGCTGCTTATGGCAAAAGGTACAAGTTTCATTCACACCATTACAAGAACCTGGAACATGCTTTCAAGATTTTTACATTGAAACTATATTCTCATATTCCTTGCAGAGCATGAATTATTGTTCAAACTTGTAAAAATACTTTAAGTTTCAATGCATTTATGCAACACTATGTAGAGATTGCACTGCACTTAAACCCAAGCAAAACAAGCCTGCAGCTGCGTAGTCAATTCATCAAATAGCTCTTTGGAAAACGAGAATTTAATTTTCATGATTTTGCTGAATTCAGGATTAGAAAGGTCTTTAAAAAAAATCTTTTACTTCATATGGAAAGATCTCAATGGCAGAAAAATTCATAGATGTTGTTACGTTGAATTATTCCCAAACAAGGCTTACAATTTTCAAAAATGTAAATATCTAAACCTGGACAACTAAATCCTATTTGCTCTCATGAATTATTGGGCTGGATTTCAGAAATTTTGAGAACTCTCATTATCTATCTACTGCCAAGGAAGAACTTGGTGTGTGCTCCTCAGTAAACCAAGCCACTTGATTCAGTGATCAGATATATACATGTTGTCCACGCAAAGATGCCCCCACTTTTGAAATGTATCAACTAAGCCTCTGGCATTACTCGGTGCCAGTCAAAATAATGATTAACCAAATCGTGGATTTGCTTGATTAGCAGTGGAAAAGTGAGAGCTGCAGCCTGTATCCCACTGCTCACTGCAGTGAGACTGATGACGCACACTCCATTATCAATATTTCAGAATACACATGCTTTGCCTGTTCTGTTTAGACAGAAATGACTGTTGTATTACGCTGCCATGAGATGAACAAAAATAAACGTCTCCCTATAGCTGTTCACTTTGTACTTTAAATATTATTCTGTCTCACCTTTCCTCTTGCACCTACTATAAACTCCCTCATCTCAGACCCTAAAAACAGGAGGATCACAGCTACAATCCATTTTGAAGAACACCTCTAACTTCAGGGTACCTATTTCTCTAGGACTGAAAGAGTCTTGGTGTTACTGAAGTATAAAATATCTTTCTTTTGCTATGTAATATGTGCATATAAAAGTGAAGCTTACTTCTTAAAGTTTGTAATATTAATAAAAGACGCTCACAGGCTGCTGGAGGTTTCCAGCTATAGAAAAATGTAAGAGGTTATGGTAGGAACAGCCTAACCATTGACAGAACCTGTTCAATAACACTGGTCATTTATCTGAGGTTTACGCTACCGACATGACAGAAGGGACATCCTGGGGCCACTGCCACCATTTTGCAAGCGAGGCTTGATGTCTGTGCTGTTGCACTCTTGGCAGCACAATCATCAGCACATGGTGAAATTAGTACCAGTCAAGCAGTATTTAACCGTAAGGCCGCCTGCAGAGCTTGAAGTATTAAGCGGTTACTTCTCTTTAACACGATAAGATACAACTCTCTATAAAAGCACCTAAAAAGGTGGAACACACGTTCCACTACTGCTCCCATAAACTTTGCCATTTCGATAAGGAATAAAGATGCTAAAAATCAGCTGCAGCTGGCAGAACTAATACTTGAGACAAAACCAGAGACGTTGGGTTTTTTTCATTCTCTCTTCTGCCTGAGGAAATAGTGTATATATGGCTCCTTGCCCATCCACTCAAACACTTAAGTTACACACCTATGCCTCTGGAGATGGGTGTTTGTGTGTGTGGGAGGCAACGCACAGGGATGAGGTGAGGTCTGGCAGGCAGCACCATGGCCTGCTGAAACCTCAAACCACACTTCGTGTACACAGTTTAGTGCTCACTTCATCCACAAACCCAAGCTAGTGTCCAGTCCATTTATGTAACCAAACTCTTGCCTGCCCAATTCATGTACTAAAAGCAGGACCCCGCTGATCAGGATGCCTGCCACACTTCCTCACCTGACGACGTTGGGGTGCTCGAACGTCTCCAGGTGCCTCAAAACTGCCACCTCTCGGATGGTAGATAGCGGCATCCCCTCCTCGCTGGTCTGCACTCGTACCCGCTTCAGCGCAACAAATCGACCTCCATTCTTCAAGTCTCGGGCTTTGAACACCTTCCCGTAGGCTCCTTCCCCAATCTCAGCCACACATTCATACTGCTGGTCAGCCAGGTTTGTGCTGTCCTTATCCATGCTGGTGACACTCCTCTTCCCCTTGTGCTTCAAGAGTGGCTCTTGGTCTTGCTTGCGAGTACTTTTCTCGTGTTGCAGACAGGCCACGCACTTGGTACCTCTGCCAGAGGGGCAGTAGGAAGCCCTTGTCCTCCTGTTCTCGTTCCTCTTCTGTATGGGCCCCAATGTGCCTCCTCTTTCAGCCACCAGGAATTATCATACAGTCTGTGGAAGCATTGTCTATGTAAAGACAATCGGATCTGGAGGACAAACCAAGCAATAAAAGTGAGTTTAGTTTACTTCATTACTTTGCATTGTTCAAAAACTGAGAAAATTAAGATAATACATTAGATAACTACATGCAAAGCAAAAACGTGGTGCAAAGGAAGACATGAACCAGCAGGGTGACACATGTATCAATGTCCCTGCATAGCTGATACAACACTACAAAGTTATCATGGTCTGCACAGAAGGCTACAGCACACAGCTACAGAGCAGCCACGAGCTGGAGGATTTCACTGAGCAACGGGCTGAATACAATGACACTGTGAGACATGGGTGATGGGGATGGCAGAGCTAGCTACGCACGTGTGAGAGGAAGCTATGTCCAGGAACTTATAGCAGGATTGCAGGGCTCAAAGCTTTCTTTAGTGTACACAGGGGAGTCTTGGAAATATATCCCATGCTATACTACTGTTACTTATTTGTAAATAATAGTGTTTGGAGGTTTCAGCCTTGATCTGCTCTCCCCTGTGCTAAGCCCTGCACGAACACATCGCGAGAGAGAAGTTCCTGCCTCAAAGCACCTGTGGGGAAGAGAAATATGTATATATTTAAATGATGATAATAACATGTTACTGAATGTTGTGTGCTGAGGTAGATTCAGAAATGCACGCTTTAGCAACCTTATTAACATGCAAGGGTTTTGGCTGCGGATACTGCTACCGCTGGATGTGTGACTGGCAGTTCCTTGCAGAGCAGCATGGTGAAGGATGGTCTTCAGGAGCGGCTCGCTCTGCTGTGCAGTGCATGAGGCCGGAGAGCAGAAGCGCTTCCTTCTGCATCCAGTCTCATCCACACTTACTGCAGCACTGTGGGCAAATCCGGCCCCTTCACAAAGCTCCACATCAACCCTCGCCCTTCCCCCTGCCTCTTCTTAATATACTGATATTGTGACCTTCGAGGCTGTAATCCTCTCCTCCATTGCACTCTTACCGAGCTAGAATCACAGAGCCCCAGTTAGTGCAGCCGAGGATGCCCTAACGTGAATCCACCCGTAAAGCCAGAGGTATTTTGCATAGTGACGCTGATCTCACACCTTAGTTGCAGATGAAAAGAGCAATCTGAAGGAAACCTGTGCCCGCTGCTCCTTCCTTTTCCCCGGCTGCAGCCAGAGGCATCACCCTGCCCACCGACTTCAGCTGCCACCGCCAGAGCTGCCACCACGCCGCCCCGTCCAGCGGGCAACCAACCTCGTGCCCCCCGCACCTCCGCGCCCGCAGCATCACCGGGCAGCACCCAGCGCGGGCCACCGCGCCTTGTCCCCGCCGCCCCGGGGGGGCACCTGTCCGGAGCTCCCCGGATGGGTCCGCCCGCGCCCCGCACGAACCCGCATCCCGCACCGCTCCGCACCGCCTCGCATCCCACACAGCTCCGCATGCCCCCGCATCCCGCATCACCCTCGCATCCCGCATCCCGTCCCCCGTTCCGCACCCCCCGCCCCACGCCGCGGCGGAGGGCGCCCCCGGGCGGCGGGCAGCGGCGACGCGCGTGTGCGTGGCCGGGGGGGCGGCGGGCCTGCCTCGGCGCGGCCGCCGCGCCGGGTGGAAAGTTACCGCTCGCCCTCCCCGGCCACGGCGAGATACCGGGGGATGCGCCCCGGCCCGGCCCCGAGCTCCCCCTCCGCGGGCGCCCCACACGCGGCAGGGGACACGCGGTGGAACCGCGTCCAGCCGCTTCCTCTCAGGGACGGAGTTGGGGGGGGGGGGGGTGTCCGGCCCGGCTGCTCGGCAGGACTCTGAGAGGACCCCCCCGGCAGCTCCCTGGGAGGGCAGCCCCGTCCCCCGCGGCCCCCTCCGCGGCCCCCGACACGGGGGGCGCCCCCACGCCGACCCCGAGGGGGGTGCGGCGGCACGGCGGGGCGAGCTGCCCTCGGCCCAAGGGACGCGTCCGCGGTGCCGTCCACGGCGGGGTGGGGGGGGAAGTTGGGGTGTCCGCAGCGTGGGCTCCCCGGGCCGGGCGGGGGGCGGCGTATGGGCCACGCCGCCGGGTCGGGTGCGCGGAGCACATGGGCGCCCCGCGTTACCTGGTGTGCGCCACGGCCGCCTCCACCGCCACCAGATCCCCAAATAATCCTCAGCCCTGGGGGGGGTGGGGGGGTGGGGAGGGAGGGGGTGAGTCCTCCCTAAAACAAACCTCCCATTGAGCGAGGCGGGGTGGAGAGCCGGCCCGGGGTCTGCCCCTTCACACGGCGATGTCTCCGGCAGGTCCCGGCAGCGGCCGCCCGGGCCACACAGGTAGCTGCTCCGCGGCCCGGCCGCCCCCGGCTCGCATCCTCCCGCCGCCGCCGGGCTGCACCTTGGCGCAGAAGGCAGCTCGCACTCGTCTCCCAGCCCGCTCCGCCCGCCCTCGCCCTGCCCGGGGAAAATGAAAACGCGAAATAAAACCCGCGGCCGGCGGCCCCCGGCGAGCTGCGGCCCCGCCGGCCGCAGCCCCGCCGCTGCGGGGTTCGGGCACCGGCCCCCGGGCACCGGCCCTCGGCGCCGCCGCCGCTGCCCCCGGCGCCGCGCTGCGCTGCCTCTGCTCGCTCCCTCGGCCTCTGTTCAGCCTGGGAGCAGCGGCAGCTTGCTGCCTTTTTTTTTTTTTTTCCCTCTCCTCAACTTTTTTTTTTTTTTTTTTTCCCTCCCTTGCTTTCCCACGCTGGCTGAATGTGACTTGACCCCATTTCAAAAAAGTTTGACATAGTGCTTCAACATTTCCGCATTCCTCCCCGACTACAAAGGCTGCAGCCGCCTCCTTCTGCTTTCTGTCTCTGCTCTCTGTCTTCACACTCAATGAAATCCTTCATGTGCCTCTGCCGGAGGCGGCCGCATACCGCAAGGGTCGCCGCCAGCGCCGCGGCCAGGCACGGCCCGGGCCGAGGCGCCCGGGGGGTCCCGGCGGGTCCCGGCAGGCCCCGGCCCCGGCCCCGCCGTGCTCGGCGCTGCGCGGCCGCGGGCTCAGCCGGCTGTGGCAGCACTGAGGAGCCTGACTCACTCCCGGGGCTCAGCCCGCGAGGCGCTGGGAAATAACCCTTCTGGGCTCCGGGTTCGGCTGGGGGCTTTTCTTCCCTTCCTGGGAAATAACCGTATTATTATTTTATTTTTTTCCCCTCCCCCCCCCGCAGAAAAACCGTGGATTCCTCTGTGCTTTTTTGCTATTTTCCATTCACAGAGGGCGCAGAGCTCCGGCAGGAAGTAAGCGCCCTTGAATGCTTTCGGGAAGCACCAAGAAACTTCGTTGCTGAAGAACATATCCCCCCCCCCTCCCTCCCCCCCAAGCAAAGTCTTTGCCCCGACAGGCTTGCGCGGGAGGTGCGCGGGGCAGGGGGCGAGGAGGGCAGGGGCTGCGCGGGAGCGGGGCGCGTAGGCACCCCCCTTCTCTGATGCACACAACATTTTGCACGGAGTCGATTCCTACAAATACTGAAATTTACCGCAGGGAAAAAAAAAATAAATAAAATCACAAAACAGATGCTGACCTACTCCATCTGCATGGGGGAAAACACACGCCTGGAGCGCCTAATTCCCGGGTCTCCCAGCTGGTACCCTACAGCACATGCTTTTTGGGACCTCAAGGGTGATTATCGTCCAGCTCTCACGGTGGTTTAACCGGGAGGGAGTGGACGCGGATCTCCTCTTACGAGGAGGCGTAATTTAACTAAGTAGGCTTACCACTCAAAAAGTGTATGTCGAGGACTTGGCATCATACACCGATTTAGAATAACTGAAAAAAATAGATATAATACTGTACAAACGAAAAGAATTCATATCAGCAAGAAGCATGTAACCACTCTGACTGGACTTGCAGTGCCGCTGAGCATATATGAAATCCTATAGCTTAAATAAAATTTGTTTTCCTTGCTTCAGAACTGACCCCAGCAATTCCATATGCCCTGCCTATTTTTGAGAGGTTTAGAGGCAGCACCTGGGGGGCTGGTGAACGAGTACTGGCTGAGAGCAGAAGGGAGACCTCTGATTTCCCCTGGGGAAAAGTGGGAGCTGGTGCCACTCACGCCTTCAAGGGAAAAGGCCAGTGGCATGTGAGTGTTTGCAGGAGACCATACGTACTTTGCAAAAACTTAATTTATGTTCATAATATATTTTAGTTTAAATCACAGAAATTTCTCAAGAACTTCTGAAGTACATGATTTATCAAAAAAAGATGTTGAAGTTAATGACAAACCTCATAACCTTTAAATGTGAAAGTATCAAAGATTCAAATACACAGGTCA
This sequence comes from Athene noctua, assembly GCF_965140245.1. NCBI lineage: Eukaryota > Metazoa > Chordata > Aves > Strigiformes > Strigidae > Athene > Athene noctua. The sequence continues at coordinate 129,030,561 of NC_134038.1, forward strand.
ATTTATTTTTTTTTTAAGATGTGAAAAATCACATCACATTACAAGGTTCATAAGTACATACACTACCTCCCTCTGTTTCTCTGGTTTGTAACATTTATGGTTTTCTTAAATTTCTCTTCTTTCTTTCTTTCTTTCTTTCTTTCTTTCTTTCTTTCTTTCTTTCTTTCTTTCTTTCTTTCTTTCTTTCTTTCTTTCTTTCTTTCTTTCTTTCTTTCTTTCTTTCTTTCTTTCTTTCTTTCTTTCTTTCTTTCTTTCTTTCTTTCTTTCTTTCTTTCTTTCTTTCTTTCTTTCTTTCTTTCTTTCTTTCTCTCTTTTTTTCCTCTCTCTTTCTTCTCTATTTCTTAACCTAATATTTAGGCAGCTATAACAAGCTTAGTACAGAAAACCATCCTCGGGTTCCAGGGGCATAAACTTTCTCACTTTACATGCATAAGGCTTCACTTTTAGGGAAGGAGAAGTGAAGTCTTGGCTGGTGTCTCTTCCTGAAGATCTCTGGATCTTTTAAACACCAGTCGGGCTGTGTTCCCGAGAAGGGACTGACAGGCACCAAGCCCTTTGGTCAGGTAAATGTGCAGCAGCTTCATGTTCAGCATGAACATGGAAGGGAGATTTCTGCAGTCCCCTGACATTTATCTCTGTGCTCAAATGTGCTGATTTATCATTCTCCTAAAAAACAGTGTTCAACACAAACTCATCCTTTCATCCCATATTCTCCCACTGTTTTTGAGGAGTATCTGTAATGGCTCTGTCCTTTAGAAGTGTTTTATCTGCCTTTCTGTGTGGTGATGTCAGTAGTGATTGCCATAGGAGATTATAATGCTCATGCTATCAAACTGAAGAGATTTAAAACATAAAAGTGCCACATAGTTAGCGTGGCTTTATATGATCCTCAGATTTCTTTCAGGGACTTTTCCAAAAAATTATGAGATTTTTTTTTTCTTTCTCTTCTCCTGAAGATCAGGTAATTGAACTCCTTTGTCTCCCAAAGTACAGAGCTCAAAGAAAATACACAAACCTCTAAAATGACCAAAACTAATTTTCTCAGTTTTCTTTATACACAAGTTAAGTGATTTCAGGAAGACATTTCTAAATACGATGAAATATAAACATCAGCTAAAACGGATGCTATTACAAATAATTTGTTGTAGAGGCTGCAATTACTTACCTGAACTGACAGAATTCTCTGAAAATAAGAAATCTACTACATTGTTTTGAAGTTCAAAGTCAAGAAGATGTTTCAAATAATATATACTTTAGAATAGTTATGAATAATAAAAAAACCCTTTAAGTAGTTTTTTTTTTCTTTTCATAACAACCTTTAAAAATGTTTAATCTGTTTTCATGAAAGCAACATTCTACTTTAACATTTCTGATTTGGAATAGGTAAGCATACATTTCTTTTTTATCAACAACGAAGGTTTCCCCATAGAGAAATTAATATATCCCTTATTTCCTTTATAATTGAAAACATCTTAATTTTTAGAATTTTACAGGTATTTTTAGAAATTGGTGTTTTAAGAAGCTTATTAAATATTGTTATGAAATGAATCCTGAATACCATTTGTTGCTAATTCTAAACTTACTTATTCTGAACTATTTTTTGTTCCTGAAAAACAAAAATCTGGGAATGTGTATCAAAAGGGGAAGAAAAGAAATTTCTTTCTACACCCGTGTTTTCCAATTTTCCATCAACTTTTGCTTTGTGAAAATATGTTTTTCAATATTTTTCAATTCTGGTATTTTTAATTCTAGTACTTCTAAAAAATCACAGCGTAAGAGAGAAACCACTTATACTGAAATGCATTTTAAAAAGAAAATTCTACTGTATTATCTGAATTGGAATTAAACTGCAATCAAACTCCATTAAAACAATAAAGAAATTATGTTATATGCTGTGTATAAATAATTGTCATAAAATGAGGTCTGTAATGTTTTGCTGGAAATAATGAATAAGCCAGTGGTGTGGAAATGGATAACAAACAATTACCAGAATGAGTATAAAGCAGTTGATTAAAATAAGCTGGTAGTGGTGGGCAATACCAAGAAGTGTGATGAATAGACCAAGACTTTCAGAAAGGATGAGACACAGTGTATTGTTTTGTTTTGTGTAGTTTATCTGTGTTTCAGGAACAGCTAAGGTTCTGCTGGGGATTCACAGTTTGATCTTACAAGAAGTGTTCTACAAAACAGCATCAAACTTCCTTTTCAAAGTACAGATTTTCATAAAGCTTTTGGAAAATAGTTTGCTTTGATTATGGTGTTATTGCTGGATTTTGTTTGTCAACTTGCATCTTCAGTCTCAGTTAATATGATTTCTAGTCAGTTGCTCCAGGCACTTATCCTCAAGAAAACACCTGAACTGATGAGGGATCAGCTATTGTTGTAGTAGAGAGATACCAGTCAACTATCATGAATATGAATATTTAGAATCTGAAGTAGCCAGAACTTGTTTTAAAATGATAGCATAAATTACGGTTTTTTAGAAGTTCCCTTTAGCAAGCAGAAAGAGCTTTTATAAACAAAACAATTAGTATTTATACTGTGTAGAAAATTATTCCTGAAAAGATATTTCAGATATCACATCTCATACTGAACTTGGGAAATAATTTTCACCTATCATTAGCTGTTTTATATTGTGTGAAAATGTGTTATAAGTGTACACAAATATTTCAAAGCTACTTTTAATGAAGCATAGGCATAATGAGAAATGTGATATAACTGAACATTAAGAATTAATTCCTATGTGAAATATTAAAATATTTTCTATATGTACCTTCTTGGAGAGTTGAACAAGAACACAAAAGTCTAAATCATATTTACAGAAAAATAATTCATCAACATTCATATAATGTTTTAACTAATTCAAGTGAGAGAAAATACTGTCTAATCCATGCAAAATGTATGCAGCCACTGCATAATGGGCAGTGATTAAGGCATCTAAGCCAATTACAGTATGATTGTTTAGTTTATTTTTCTTTCAATCAGAGCCTTTGTTTAGAGCAGATAATTTTGTGTTCTACAAATTGTATCTTTCCATTATTACAGTAATAAACAATACTGTGGGGCTATTGTCTCTTAGTACAAAGAGCTATAACATAATGTTAGGAATTTAAGCATACACATATTTCCCCATATTTGTTTGTGTATGCTTTAGTAATTACCGGTCGCAGAAGTGGCCAAGAAACGTGCCATGTGAAAAGCATGCCTACATCTAACACAAGCCTGTTTGCTCCAATAGTCTCTGAATACTCCAAGGAATGCACCTGAGTGAATCTACCAGCCGTATGGTCTTATCCAGCACTTAAAGCAAGAGCCAGCAAACTTTACTGCCTTTCTTCAAAAAGTTGGCTTTTGGGGATTATTATGCAATGGAAGATCAAGGGCAAAATTTAAACCTCCTGTCAAGAAAACAGCTCACTGTTTGTATTTGCATCGTTCCCTCAGAGCTTTAGCTATGAACTGGGTCCCCTCTTGCACTCCATGCTATACAGCATCACACTGAAAGGCAGTCTTTGCACCAAAGTGCTTGCAGTCAGAGCCAGGGAAATGGAAGGGAAAGATTTACAGAAAATCACACTGCAGATCAGTAGGGGAAAAATAGAGTCATAAGGTGGATATTTATGGAGCCCTGATCCTACGATCTAGCACAGAGACAGATAAACTGTGGCACGCATGCTGCAGGCGGTGTCCAAGGTGGAGGTGTCCCAGTGGCACGTTTTATGCTGCGGGACTGGCAGCTGGGCTGTGCCGCTGTGGAAGCTGCTAGGTAATCCAAATCCCTAACAAGAGTGACAGCGGGGAAGCAAGCCAGCGGTGTCTGCTGAGATGGGCACTGCCAGCTCATCCAGGGACCCCACGGCATGCAGCACGAGGTGGGACTCCCGAGGAGCCAGTGCCATCTCCCATCTGTGGTCTCTTGCTGGCACTCTTCCCTTCAGCTCAGAGTGCTGAGCTGAGGGGTATCTATCTTGGCCTCATGATTAAGATTTTTTTGGAATGGGGCTCACAGGGACAGAAATACTGGCCACCCTGAAGTTGGCAATAGCCAGTGATTGAGGGACACAGTAGAGAAGGGACCTGTGTTTTGTTTTCTTCCAAGTGTTTTCTCTAATTTGCGGTCATTGCTTGTTGGCATTATATTCTACGCTTCCTTATAGCAATATGTGGTATGGGTAAGATTCTTCCCTCTTCTGCTCTCTTTATTTGTTTTAGTGGCTTTTACACCTGCTTCAGATAAATGTATTCAGTGCATGGCTGTATCTTTTTTTCTTCATGCCTTTTTTAGAATGTTTAATCTTAATCTCTGTTTTCTATTCAGTGTACGAGAGAAGCAGAGACATATATTTAGCTGTGAAAACTGATGTTGTCCACGGAAGCTTTCAAAGAAAATTCTTTTTGATTTGTACACCATAATCCTAAACTTTCCTAACCATTCAGGTCTTTAAAAATGACTCACAATATGATTCATTTTAGTGTAGCTATGATCAGGAAAGTTGGCCACAGAAAATAGGACTTTACTCAGATGATCTGGCTTCGAGTAAACATTGTCTTATCTGTTGGTAACAGTGACTAATAAAAGATTTTATAAATTTTTCTTCTGTTAGTGTTTCACAGCAAGGGAGCAGACTTTGAATGTAGATAATGCATGAACCAAGTTCTTAAACATGTTCTAGTTGTGGGTTTCCTTCTGTCATGCAGGAAGAACCTACCTTATCCCAGAGCCCACACGACATTTATCCCGTGGGTGGCCAGTAAGCCTTTTTGTGCTGCACTTGGGAATTAAGTAAATTTGATCTGGAAATTGCCAGCTCACCCAGAACCCCAGCATGCCATCTGTATAGTCACATTTTGGAGAGAAATGGCATATTTGTTCCTGCTTAATGAAAAATGCAGTAATGTTTGTCACAGCATGCTGGAAAAACTGGTGTATGAGATAGGAACATGCCCAAAGTATGATATCACTGTAAGTTGATGAACATTTAGCCAATAAATCAAATAGAAATAGGACCACATACAGTTTTTGGTGTCAGTAAAAATAAATGTAATGAAAATTAAGTTGAAATTATGTAGCATTTGGCTGCAGAAAAAATGAATAGTGTGAAACTGCTGGGAGCTGGTAAGCAACTGCTGCCCTAAAGCCCCGAAGAAGCATCGTGTCATATCAGTCAAGTGATGGAGTGAATAAGTAATGACTGCCATTCAGCAGCTGCAATAGGAAGCTGTGTTTTATTATGCAGAAATAACTGAGAGTTACATTGTATCATCGACTGATTTATATAGGTCTATCAGATCTGTGCGGGTTATTGATCTATATTGAGAAACAATTGACTTAATTTACAGCATGGTTCTATGCTAGGCATTAAAAAACACTTTCTAAAGACAAGCATATAGTTAAGTACAAGTACTCTAGCACAAGGTCAGACAACCACAAGAGGCAAACATCTTTTGGGAATGATTTAATCCTGCTCCAGAGAACTGGGATGAACTAGGTCATTCTGAGATCATCTCCCGTCTAGCTGTACGCATTTCTGATTACATACCGTTCCTGAGTACAAAGACAGCAAGACTATATAAGCATCAACAACAGCTGTCACAGAATGCATGACATTTTGGATAAGAAAGTAATTTTATATATTCTGGGAACATGGAAATCCTGTAGCTAACTGCTCTCTAGCATCTAGTAGCAAGTGCTTAATACTGATCACTCTGCCTCCAGCGTCACAACCTTTGTTTCTCCTCAGTTAGCTGGTAAACACATAGCAATGACTTGGAGAAGGGAAAACTTGGTCAGCCTTACACAATTTCATGGATTAGAAAGCTGGGGTAAGAAGTAAGGCAAAACTTTAAGAGCAACCAAAATTAGTAGAAATGGCAACAAATTATACCAGTCAGTATAATTTACCTGTATTTGGAATCCAGTGATATCTCTTATGTGTAAACTCTCATAAATGACAAGCACAGTGCTGCAAATGTTGGTGAGGTCAATATACTTACCTAGCGCATCATCCAAAATACCCATGCACTTTCAATTAGAAACTTTATTAAAGATATGTATTTATATATGATATATATTATAGTGCCTACAAAATTGCCTATGTTATTCTTATCTCTGTGAAGTTATGCCTATGTAATGTTGAAGGAATAGTTGCCTTTTCAAGTGGTATGGAGGCTGTTGTGGATTCTTCATCTCACTCTAGAGCCATAGTTAGGGACTGATGGCTTCTGGTTGTTTTTAATGTTGCCCATGACACAGGCTTAGAAATACAGTGCTATTGAATCCCAATTGTCACTGTTACTGATTTTATTATACTGTACATTTGTGTAGACCTCAATATTTCTACAGCAGGCACAAAATGCAATGCATGCTGAAGTCATGGAGATAGCAGTGGCTATAAAACATTGCTGTCCAGTGTTTTAAAGGAAAATTAGAATTTGCAAATAGTGGGCAGGTGTGTTTTCAGGATAAAAGCAGTTCTGCTAGTACTCTGTATAGTAGAGTATAATGTGATCTCATTGCACACAGATTTATATGCATAACTTCTATTGAAATCAATCAATGTTACTTGCATAAATGTCCTTGCTTGTCTACAGGAGTGATGTATCCCTTAAGGCTGCAATACAGTGTAATCTGTTTAGTAAATGTAATGTAATACTACAGTATGAAAGAGACTTGGGAAACTAATGTTGAGCATGCACTAACTCATTTTAGGAACATTCCAGATTCATAAATACATGAGCTGTTTATTATCCACACATACCAGAAAGCTTCTATCAAGTATAATTATGCAGTAGATTATGTACAATGGATGCCTGCCAATATTCCCTACTTGTATGACCACTATTATAGGATGGTCAGTTCTAAGTGCGCAGTTTGGCCTTCATCAAGAGATACTCTCCTTAAGCTGCTTTAGAAAATTATTCTTTTGTTTTCATGCCTGGTGCAAGCAATGTGCAGTAGTTATTAAAAGCCAACACTGATGTCAGGATGTCACATTGCTAATTTCTATAGCAAACAGAGGAGGTAAGCATGGGATTTCAGGTAACAGGTAATGGCAACAGCCAATCTGAAAAAAAAAGAACAGCTACACTGGGTCAGAACAAAGATCTCTGTAGTGCAGTCTCTGACTGTGGTTAATAATGTTTGCCTAGAAGAGTTTAAGCATAGTACTACTGGTTGCCTGCTCTACTATTATGCTTTCAAGATAAAGTCAATTGTCTGATGCCTAGAACTAGGGATTAAAACCCCAAAATTCAAGTTCCTAGACTTGCCTCTGCTATTAGCACATAAAGCTGAGCAAATAACAGTGCGTGTACCAGCCCAGACATTGCTAACAAGATTCCCTTATCCATTTCTCAGAGTGAAGACTGCAAATGCTCCTACACAAGGGAGCGCTGTCATTATTTATGACAGAGAAGTAAAATAATTATTTCTCTCTTCCTAGCTAAGAATATCCCAGACATTAGGGGAAATTGCATCACCTTTCAAGCGTGGGTGTACATAGGCGCACATGCGTGTACACACACAGCTCAAATATTTTGCTCTGAACAAGATCTAACATCACTGACAAAACCTCACCAGGTATTAAAAAGAGATGACATTAAAAGGCAAAGTAATTACCTGAGGGTTAAACTGTGTAATTGCATATTTTGTGATAATGCGAATATATTTAAATCAGATTTAATAAATGACAAAGTTGTGAACAAAATTGTATGAAATACTTGGGCTCCTTCTAAACTGAGAGACCTGGGAGTGCTGCAGTACTCCATGTCAGGGCAAGACCGGGGTGTGTACAACTCCCTCTTCCTCCTCCTTTTCTATTCTCTATGGCCCACTTTCAGCAGAAAGTAAACCCAGACTTCTGGGCTGGACAAGACCTGTGGCACTTTCCCACCAGGATGGAGAGAGAGAACCCAGTGACTTACTGGGGTTCCTCACTGCAGATTGGCTTCTGAGATTTTTAACACTTGACTAACATAGCTGTTTTATTATTTTCTTATTTCCTAAAAGCTTTGTCATGTCAAAATTTACTGCACATATTTTCTAAGCACTTGGGGATAAAAGCAAACCAGAAGCAAAACCAGAAACCAATAAAGGAGATAGGTGTATACAGTCTGCTTCATCCGGCCTGCTCATTATTGGTGTAAGAGCAGCTCTTACTGAGATATTTCTATGACTGTCTGCTTTACTGATTAAACTTCCCTGATTTGTTTTTATGTCACAACTGAAAACATCGACCAGATCTACCCTTTGGCACAGTTCAGAAGTGAACCTCCTCATACGAATTCTATGACTGAATGTTTCAGCTTATTCTTATATATGGCTTGATTCCAGGAAAGACTAATGCATCAAAATGTAACTTGCAAGCAATTTGGATGTCCAAATTTTTAATCACAGTCCCCAAAACTCCCACTCTCCTACTGCCTAAACTGAAGTACACCAAATGCAGTAATTCAGGTTTCTGCATTTAAGGATACAGCTATTTCCAGAAATGTCCAATAGTAATGTAGTACAAAAGTCATTAAGACAGTAATTTTAAAAATCTATGAAGAACAATAGGTTCCTCATAAGTCTATCTGAATGCAGAAGTTAGGCTGTTTCCTTCCAAGTACACGTTTATATTGTTTCCACAGTCCTTGAAAGCTCTTAACGGTTACAAGTAACAGCTTTGCTGTAACACCTGCCATTCAGAGAAAACCAGATTGTTGCAGTTAAAAACTAAAGGTGTTCAAGTACTTTCCCATACTTAAACCCCTGTTTATCAGAGGTTAATTATCCAAAGTATTTTATTGCAAGATAAGAATCTTATTTAAATTTTTACTTTTTTATTGCATGAGCATGCAGTGGCTAAAATACAAACATGCTGCATAGGGCAGCCTTTCCTTTTGAAAGCATGCCTAAAGGAAAAAAAAAAGTCATGTGGCACCACAAAAAATATTGCTTCTGTCAAGGTTCCTTCTATCAGCTTCAGTCTCCTTAGCAAAATGTGAATCTTTTTCTATGCTGTTCTAAAAACAGTGTAAAAAGTTGGAACCCCATAACAGATGTTTTTCTTACCATGCTTTCCATCATCAAAGAATGTATCTCCTGACCTCTTCTCTTGGCCATACTTCAGTTGAAAAAGCAGTAGAAGATCAGTGTTCCCCTCCAGTGTTGTTAATAAAAAAATTGAGACAGACCCCTGAATTAGGGAAAACTGGGAAACAACTGAAAACTATTAGATTTGGGGTTTTAGGTAGAGATGCAGTAAGTTTTGAGAGCCAGACAATGATCGTTCATACCGAACGTCAGTGTACTCTATAAAGATACTGTGAAGCCCTGCAAAACTGCTAAAATCAGTAAAGACAATGCACGAAATTTATGGACAGGAAAATAGAGACAAAAAGACTAGTGCAAGGCAGAGACAATGGAGGAAAAACTGAATTTTGCCACGTTGATCCATGAGTGGGCTGTTCCTGCCACAGGGAAGGGAGTGGCAGGGCTAAGGGACGAGTTAGGACAGGCCTCTGCAGAGCTGAGCTGGATCCAGTTGCCACTGCGGGAGGAAAGTCGAGGGAGAGACAGAGGCACTGGAGACCTGTGGAGCTGGGGGCCAGCTTGCCCGCCATATCTACCAGCAGTGCCATTTCACCCCCTTCTTGGTTGTCCCCATCTTCTGGTGAAGGCAGCAGCAAGGCCACAGACATTTTGCTTCACACTCCTTCTTCCCCTTGCCCCTCACCATTTTGCCATTTTACTCTATATTAGGCTTGTTGAATAAAAGTATTTACTGATACAGCCATGCACTCCTCTCTTACTGTCTTTGTGATCTCTTGCTGCTGTTTTAACGTTTCTCTAGAGTATATACATGCTTTCAAGGACATGGAGTATGTTGTCATCTGCCAAACACAAAATATCCCTAAGTAGCAGAAGCTACAGCATAATGACAAGTAAAGCCACTTTCTGAGTGATGGAGAGAAAGGGAAAGGGCACTTGTGTATGTCAAAGACTCTTTATACAGGGACCAGCAATGATGTACTAGAGTAAAAGGAATCATTCTTGAAGAGTTTGGGTTCAGCCTGCCACAAAATTGTGCTCAGGGGAGTCACAGGCTGCAAGGAGGAGCTGAACTCCCATTCACTGAAGGCAAAGAAAGTTCAGTGGTCTTGCACCACCAAAAGCGGCTCAGTACCTTTTAGGACTGAACCAACAGTTAATTAATAGGGCTAAACATCATAAGTATGAATATGCATTCATACTTATGATGTTTAAAATGTTTATTTTTTTTAAGTAAAAACCACCATAACAAGGGAAGAAGGTGCAGAGCTGGCTGGAAATCTCTAGACACTGTGATGCATCAAAAACGACAGCTATTTTGTACAGGATGTGACAGCTTCTCTAAAAACTATTTGAAGTTCGAGGGAGAAAAGTGTGCAAATGGGATGCCTGTTTTCGGAAGTCCACGCAGCAGCTTGCATGAACTTCCAGGGGAGCTGATGGGAACTCAGAGACTTTCAAGGACTCTAAAAATTTTAAAACCATGTCTATTATTTAGATGTCTAACTTGAGGCTCCTGCTTCCAAAATCATGTTTTATATCTCCATAATGTGTTGGGGAGTTACTCATGCACCAAAATAAAGAGATACAAGGGTAAAGATTACAGACTAATTTCAATTATCCATCAACAAAATTTTTGGTGCTCATCATCCAAAAGAACAAATAAAAGTTTCCATCTTTTAAGACTACTGCAGTAGATTCACTGTTCAGTAATATTATGTCAACTCTTAATGATTCAGCACAGAAAAAACATAGGAACGAATACAAGAAATTTGACTCAGCAAAGTAAGCTGTCAGTGCCGCACACATCAGATTAAGCACACAACTGCCTTTTGCTGCAGGGTAATAACCAATGTACAAACTTATAATGAAACTACGAAGTAGTTATTCTGAATGCTCATCACAGTACTAAAAGATTAACAGAAATTACTAATGTGAAGTGCCTTTGTATTCCCATGCACTGGACTTTGGATATTTGGAAACTGATTTTTATTTAGTTGTTTAATCCTTTAGCAGATAGAAAAATATACATTGTTCTTGAAAAAGATGAGTTTATATGAGTTGTTTTTAAGTTTTCATTGCAATGAATCTGTAAAATTATGATTTTAAAGTAAATGAACAAGGTTACTGTGAATTCACCATTTTCGTTGGCAGCAAGAAAAGCCTAAAAAAAGACTCCTGCAGCATATCCATACCACTTCCGGCATTTGGAATATAGAAGCTGAGCAAATTACTATCTGTCTTCCAACTGGAAACAATATCACTGGAGATCTGTATCACGGTATTTAAAAGCCTGTAACTGTAAAAGCTGAATCCATAGGCAAACGTATGAGAAAAATCCAGATCTGGATAGCCAGGCTCCCAGAAGATAAACAGGTCTGTTGAAGTTCACTGAAGTGAAAGGCTAGATCTTTCTTGTTGCCTCAGAAATATATGGCAGTCCTAATTAATTGAAAAAGGCTTTGGAAGTTCATAAAAATAACCAAAATGGAGGAAAAATGAAAACTTGTCTTCCTTAGTTTCCCTATTCGTGTTTTAAGGTCCCTAGACTGAAAATGTGACATAAATAGATATTATTATGAAATAAGTAAGCATTTTGATCTGTAAAGGAGTAAGAATAGATCTCTAAGATGTATTCTAACACAGGAGATACACAAGTTAACACAGAATTTGCCATGGCTCAGCAAGCGTGCCCCCTCCACACTTGGGAGTGGGTCATTCCCCGCCATACTAGCAAAGACCATTTTCATCAGGCAGAGGCACCTTCAAAATGTTATCCATATAGTTGCAGATTATTGTCTGATAGGAATTGTCTGCTTACATAACTATTCTGAAATACATGCAATAGTCAGATATTATACTATGGAGAGGTCCATCTTCCTGTATTCTAGCTACCTAAAATTTAGGCAGCTGCTCTAAACAAACGAGCTAGTTTCCCTCCATAGTTACTAGAGGCTAGGCACTTCCAGATAATTATTCATACTATAACTTTTAAGGCAAGATGACTCATGCTATGAGTATCTATCTCTTTCTAAAGTTAACACCTATCTTTTAGATCACCAAATGTTGATGAGATGAATGCCCTCTTTGGTGTAGAGCAAAGCATGTGCTTTCCTTAAGGGAACTGTGCCTAACCAAAAGCACCATGAATGCTCTGTGCCCTCCAGGTTGGAGGGGGGGGTGGTGGTAAAAAGCAACTAGTCTGGTTTTTGGGGGTGGGTAAACTGTAGGGTTTAAAATAGGAAACCAGCCTGAGCAATTCAGCTTTGGAACCTCATCATCAGATGATGGACCTTAAGCCCCTGATACCTGAGGTATCAGTAATAAGACTGTGCTTAGGAGCTTTATGGGTAAGTCAGACCACTGGAAAGATCGAAAAATTAAGGAGATTTATCCCAATGCAAACAAAACGTTACTAATCTGAACATTACTAGTCTGAAAATCCTTCAGAGCTGACAATACACAGGTTGAAAAAATAACGCATGATCATAACTCTAAAACCCAAATAAGACTTTTTAAAAATGCCTAAAATTATGTTATTCAGAATAGCTGCCTCTGGGATCCCATGTCCAAAGCCTTCCATAGTGTTCTGTTCCCTTGCCCTTTCAGGCATTTGGGGGCCAAAATTCTGGGCTGTTTCTGATTTTAATTAAAGGGAAATAATGATACAAGGTATCTTCTTTCATGAACCCCAGAAGGGAGAATGAGAATTATAAAAGGTAAAGAAAAACTCTAGACTCAAGGAAGTAGGGATTAAGAATTACAGGAAATATACTATTATATTATATTAAACATTCTTTAAGTCAGCATGGTTTGTTTCTTCTCAAAGGCTTGCTTTTAGCTTCTAGTTCCACTAACTACCTTTTGAAATGGATGCCAGGACTCTCCATTCTTTTTGAGTTTGTTTGTTTTATCCAGGGGTAGATTAATGTTAGAAAACAGGAAAAAATAGTTTGTTTGCCTCAAAGCGTGCCAAAAAAAGCAGCTGAATACTAGCAGTCTATGGGCAAAAATCTGTATGGACTACATTTTAGGCAGATCCACTGACTGCAATAAGAGTTGGAATGAGTACAACTCAAAAGTTGGCTACATTTAATATAAGAGGGAACCTCTTTTGATGTGTACCTATTTCCATAAAAAGTGTGAATTACAATAACCTGTGTCAATTTGGTTTAGCATAATTTGTTTTTCTGTTGACATTTTTTATTGGAACAGGCTTTATCTAACTAAGTAGAGCCTTTAAACAATGGGGCCCCACAGTTCAAGCCTTTTGTCAGCCGTGTAGAAACCAGACTTTCATAAAAGTGATTCCTTCAATCAGGCTTTTTGCAGTGAAACTTAAAGGGTAACAGTTGGTGGTGAGAGACAATCTTGCAAAATTTCATGATATTGCAAAGTATTGTAGTAATTTAAAACACACAGCTTAGGAAATGCAAAAATTTTGTATTAAACCATGAAGTCAGTTTCTCTGAGCATCTGAATTACAGTTGAAGTTGGTATCACATTCTGTGATCAGTTTGGGAAAGAAGCTATTTTCCAGGTGAGTCTTGATATGTAGTTGGGCCAGACTTTCTCAGCCCCTTTGATCTAGAAACCTCCCTGCAATGCAGAAAAAATAAGAGATTTCTAGATGTTCTAAATTTCCAGTTGTGTCAGAAGTACCACCAGAGAATCATTCCTGTGGCATTTTGAGATGTGATATCTAAGGAAACTAAGAAGCAGAGAAGCTAAAACTAAACAAAAAGTAAGAGAAAGGTGAACATATTTTTCAAGATAGTAAAACCCATAAACCAACATAAGTTGAAAAAACAAAAATTACCTTTCAGTTTCAATTAAATTTAAATTATGTCTTGGTCCTTACTATACCCACAGAATCACAGAATGGTTGAGGTTGGAAGGTATCCTTGGAGGTCATCTGGCCCAACCCTCCTACTCAAGTAAGGTCACCTAGACCTATTGCCCAGACTTCTGAATATTTCAAGGATGGAAACTCCACAACCTCTCCAGGCAACCTGTAGCATTTGTTAATGAAAATAAATTAATGAAAAGGGAGACTTTGTGCTTGGTTCCTGTCAGGATGTACAAAAGTACATCTCACTTCTGTGAATCAAGGATTCAGGATGGATTTCATTGCCTGCTTTTTTCCCCTCTACTTTCTCTTCATGCTTGATTGATATTGATGACCTAATGGTCTTGAGACACAGGGAAAACTGATATTACTGAACTTCACATCTAGTCTAATGATACTTTTTTCTTAAGAGGAAACACTGGCTCCCATGGCACAAAATAATACGGAGTCTGTGGCTCTGGAGCCACAAATACAGCTTCAGGGCACCGTGCATGGCTCTGATAGAATCCAGAGGAGCTGAAGAAACTCCTGTCTGTGGTTGGGGACTGCAGCAGAACTGTAGTTGTTACAAGAGTGACCCATATAAAACAGGACAGGGACAGATGAGCAAACATGGCACCAGGGAGGACCCTTCCTCATTTCTTTAAGTGGACAAAATAAGGAAAAGAACAGTGAATAAGAGAAAAATTCCCACACCTTAACAAGGGTTTGGAGGTGAGACTGGGGAAAATTAAGATTATGAGTAGAAATGCTTTTTTATTTCCTGCCAACATCTACAAAAGAAAGTGGGAGCGTGAGGAGTGGAGTGGTTGAGATCCACAATAAAAGGCTGAGCTTTACACTATGGCATCTTCTCCAAATCTGATGATCAAAGGTCAATGCATTTTGCCTAACAGTGAAACTTGAGGAGGACAGTTCTTATTATCCCCATTTCTGTGTCCCTGTGCAGATCTGTTGTGGAACAATTATTATAAAAAACAAACCAATGCAACAAAAAACCCAACCTATCCTTGATGTTCGTGACAAAAAAATAACAATGTTTTGCTCTCTAGGCTCCCTCTTCCGGCTCTGGACTTGTAGTTTTCTAACGAGCACTTTTCCTGGAATCATATTCTTTTCTGTTAACTGAATGATGATTTCGGTGCACAAAGAAATAAAGAGGAAATATTGGGTCAATAGGAGAAACCCCATTCTTGACTAAGGGAAGAACTGAACCGGTATTCCAAGAAAAGTTTGACATTTTTAAGGTGTGGCAGCAAAAGCAATTTAAAAAGCACAAAAGTACTATGCTAGTTATTAGTAAATGTACAACATGCTGTGTGTTAGACATGATGAATGTTTCAGTTGTAATGCATTAGATGCAGTAATTGAATAAACCAATATCCCTCTACAGTTTTTGTGACCCATTTGTCAGTAAAAGTTATACTGGGACCAAGATATTTCTGTAGTTTAAATACAGCTTTTTTCACAGTGGTTTCAGTAGGCCATAACAACCTATCTTGAAGCCTAGAAGATGTAAATCTGGTCTTTGAATTCAGAAATAAATGTATTTTCATTGACAAACATAATCACAACTAAAGACCTAGTCATATCAGCAATGCAATGGCACAGAGCCACAGCAGAGCATAGGTGCCTATTTGGCTCAGGGCATGCCAATACTTTTTTTCTCTGGCCATAAAAACCAAAAGCCAAGCAGTTGCTTGAGGAAAAATGAAGTTTTGGGTGTGGCACCTTTCCCTGCCTCCCGCTCAAAGTACTTGATGTGTGTACAGAAAGAGAGCCAGAGACTTCAATAGCAATATACCATTTTGTTTTTCTGTTCACTTTTTCCACTTAACACAGCAGTTAAACAACCAATCTTGCAGGGTTTTTTTCCCCTAAAAACTTCTTTCCAGATTTGATAAATCTTAGAGGATTCAAAAAAGTGTCTTAGAAAGCATTTTAAAAGGAATCTTATACTGTGGGAAAATTTACAGTTAATCACTGTCCAGGTTTTTGGGACTGCTGGTTGATTATCTCTCGCACAGGAATAAGCAGGAACTGTGGGTTCCTCTGAATATCAGGTCAGAATTCTTTCAAGACAGAACTACCAGAGATCAGGTACCAGACTCATTCTTGTTTTTATCATACTAAAGCACAATAAATAGCTTATACCAAGGGATTAATTTGGCCAATGTTTGTTGGTTTGTTTTGGCCCCATAGTCATTGAATCCATCTTTTTAACCTTCTGGAGAACTTTTGTCCTGATTGGAATTGCCAAGCAGTTACAAAGATATCCCACCACTTGGCTTCCAGGCTGCTGGTCTCCCACTGGGATAAACTGAAACCCATCCTGTCATTTCAGTGGGGGGGACAGGGAGCACAATGACTGCTATAAAAGACATTGATTTAAAAATAAAAGAGAAGAGGGGACCCCTCCTTAAAGAGAACCATGAAATATAGACTGAAAGGGACCCTTTTCACTGCAAATTCCCTCTGCATTGCTTGATTTGCTTGCTATTAACTATCTGAGAGCAAAGTGTTATTGACTTAAATGAGTTTCATCCCTGAGCTTTAAATAGTATGAGTATCTATCCTCTTACCCTCCCTTTCAACCTGTATTTTCCACTGCTGCACACAGCTATACATGAATATGTCTATAACATTTAACAGGGCTGTAATGATAGATTGTTTATTTCTGGATTACAGCAGCTCTGAAAAAAAGATATATGATGCCCATGAAATGGAAGTCTAACTTTACTCTCTAAGGATCTCTGCTGTGTTGTTTTATAAACACTTGAAATACAACACAGAGGCAGTATGAGTACCCCTTATCTCTAGGATGCCTAATGCTTTCAACCACTTTAAACTATCATTAATTTTCTTTGAAAAGTCTCCATATCTCCATGGTTTTCAAATAGGCTTTGAAATTTGGCAGCAGTATAGTCCTGCAGTCAAGAAAATGCTTTTTGTGGGAACTATGTAGATCAGTTCAAAACTAGCCAAATTATAAGATGTCAAAATCCTGACCTTTTCTGTCTTTCAGATGGCACAGCTTGGTTTTGGCTGTGTACCAGGTTTCCCTGAGATCTGCTAATGCTGAATGTGCACTTGGCCAACCTCTTAGCCTTGCTGTCAGTACCCGGAACAAATAGGCAAGACGGGACATCCTAAACAGATCCTTCCCCTTATCCTTCTGCCATCATTTTAATGGGAATCCAAGAGACCATTCATTCTGGATCTTTTCTCATTGTGGTGAATGAATTCTCACTGTACTTCCATGATGATGGCTTGTTAACTTAGGACTGCAGAACCTGCAAAAGGATTCTCATTCCTTTGGATGTCCAATACCATCTTGAGGCTTTCCTGCTGACTTTCAACAAATCTGAGAAATATGTACTGGCATACCTAGTGGAAGGGGTTGCTCCTACAGATAAAGTCTGTTGTGGTTTGTGTAAGGGAAACAGCTCCTGTCAGTTAACAATCAACTTGCTAAAACTATGTTTTACTGCACTTTGTTGTTTAAATTGAGAATATCGTGATTACATTTCTTCTCTCTCCTGAAGTTGTGGTGCAGCTCACAGCACACTGTTGTTGCTGGAGACACCTCTAGGATGATCCAATACAACTGTGGTCAACGGCAGGGCTTATTCTGTAAGGTTGTATCTGAACTACTCACTGAAATTTCACAATGTGTCCCAGAGCAATACATAGACATTTCTGTGAATATATCATTATAGTAAATTCATTTGATAAATAAAGGATATCCACTGAGCAGAAGTAAGAAAAGGTTTTCTTGGCTTGGTTCTATTATTTGTTGTATCTTCACTTAGATGTAGGCAATGTAGTATTTTCACACTTTTTGGCACAACTGTGATGTTACGGACTTGCAGACTTGTGGAATCAGACAGAACACAAACCATTAACAATATTGGCTTTGTTTACATCCAACTCTGCCACAAAAATCTGTTCCTCAAACTTGTAGTTTCATGTGACCAATAAGACATTTCATGAATACAGACCCTAAAGACAACTTTTACCTGGGCATGAGCTGCTCTGCTCTACCAGCTTGGTCCCTAGTAAATCTCTGTTCATTTACATTTCTGGATGTTATTGGGGACATAATAATTTATGGAGTGCTATAAGTTAACACAGATCCTGCTATGAAAATCTTAAATGTACACGGCACAAAGAAGTAAAATATTATGCAGAACAATTGCAGAGTTGTTTGGTTATTACAGAAGATGACTCTAAATAGCTATTAACACTTTGTGACTAATCTAGCCGTGAACTCCTCAGCGATTTGGAAGTGGCTGGGGCTGCCTGATGTGATTCACTTTTACTCTGTTGTTCTCAGCTGTTTTTCTGAGCCACAAACTGTTACTTCTGCATGGGGGCTTTCTTAGTATGGGCATCTCTAAAGTGAGTGCTTAATATACAGATGCTTTGCCCTGTGCTCAACACTCGGTATTGCTTACATGAAAAAAGTATCTAAAACAGTTTATGTCTTTCATGCATTTTAATGTGATTTAAAGGCTGGAAATGAGGAGGAGCTAGAAGAATATAACAGGTGAATACTGATCTCAAGCAACACTCCATGAATTACTCCCAATTGGCACAGTAACAAAACAAATACAATTAAATTTGTGATAGGAAGTATAAGCCTATAGTTGTAGAACTGATGAAAAGGCAGAAAGATACCTGGACATCTTCCTATCCAGGCAACAAACCAAGTGGTGAGTCACTGCAAGATGATGGAGTATAAGAAGAGCTGGATAACTAGGACTTAGGTGTAATTTCCCACACCAGGCATACACTTTTTTTCATGCCCAGGGATAAGGCATGCTGAACAAAGAAAGTGGGAAGAGTCCTTGGGTGGTGATGTTTGAGACTCTGAAGGTAATAGCCTAAAGAGAGCACGGTGAACAAAGAGAATGTGAACAGAAAACAAAGCACAGGAAATAGGGAGATGACAACTGATGAAAAAGGGTACTGGATTTGTGCATCATAAGCACAGGTGGAAGGTTTAGAAGTTGGAATGAAGACAACAGTTAGTACCTGGAAGCTCAGGTTGGACAACTGAAAGAGAGAAAAGGGAGAAGAATATATTATGATTATTTTAGCAGCCTTTGAACGTTTAAGCAGCTGATAGCAAATTAAGCAGACATTGCACTGTTTGATGATTATTAGATCTTCCTCTCCCACCTCCATACTGTGTAATATCCATCCACAGAGACATTCTCTTCTCTTTGATGCTGCTCTGAGAACAGAACTTTAAGATGACTGTGGCCCATGGCTCAGGTCAGATTCACAGTGAGTCCAGCTTGAGCAACCCTGAGAACTGCTGCTGCAACACTTCACACAGGTGGTCTGGCCTCAAGAGCAGGTTTAAAGGCAGAAAAGTATCAGACTTGCAAGCTATCACAAAATTTAGTAGTTTAAGAATCTTCCCAACTAGGCACTACTTGTCATTGTCAAAGCTATGTATGCAGCGAGGTTTACTCTTGATTTCCTATGCCCTGAGGTAGGAAGTTTGCGCATTCTTATCACAGGGTTGGCTTGCATAGCTACAGTGACCAACTAAAGAACAACCCCTTTGTAAAATCCAATTGCAGCAGTCTTGCAACCTGCAAGTGTTGAATTCCGGTCTGCGCACTGCTGAAGGAAATATTTCATTTTTAAAATCAAAAATGCCTTTGCATTTGTCATTTTTTGGTCTACCATTGTACAGCTGGGGACAGCAGTTGGGCTGTGAGTTTCTGTGGAATCCCTGAGAATTTTCAGTATTTTAGTCTAGTGCCTTTCAACTTTTTGTTTTCTTCAGGATTAAAATCATGTTCATCTTTATAAGCTCTGAGTGTACCTGAGACCATTTATCCTCTATGTTATCCACTGTTTCACTCAGTGCTAGAGGAGGGTAAAGGTAAATCGATACACAAAGGATACCTTACCAGAACGGAGAGTATCTTTGCTAGATTTTTGCTCTGTGTCTTGGATGACGGGCAAGTTTTGTTATAACTTTTAAGAACAAGGTAAGACTGTACTACATTTAATACCTTGATACAAGGAAACAATCACCTGCTTTGCAACTTATTTACTTATAGCAATTTATAATGATTTTTGAATATTACTAATTTTGATTAATAATCCTGCTTTGCCCAGACTGTTACGTGAAATTTTACCGAGTACTACTGTGTTCATCAAAATAAAGCAGTTTACTGTGGAAACCTACCAAGAACTGCAGTGTTCAGAAAAAAAATATGTTTTGTCCTTGGAAAGCAGATGTGCTCTAACTAGTTTAGTCTTGGTAAGCCATACATGGATAGTAGAAATGGATACACTGGTACTTTTAGATAAGATAGAATGAGTAGATAGAAGAGTGGCTGAAAACACTCTTTGTTATTCAAGAAATTGTCTAAGAATCTGTGCATGCTCTGAGGAAAAGTACAAGGTGAGAAAGACTACGAGCCTTCCTCCAACAGAGCCCCGGCGATGCCCACCAGGAGGCAACGCGCAGGCACAAGAGAACATAAACTGCTGACACCGGCCTTTCGAACTCACCCAGCCTTACTCATGCGTATGTATGTTTGTGTTATGTAATCCAATGAATATGTATATTCACACTCTTTAAGTTTCTGGTAAAATGTGCTGTAGGTGTGCAAGCTTTGTGGAGAAATCCTTTTGCACCCTAGCACTGGAGTAAACATACCTGCTTTATAACTCTCCCTGCATTGTAGAGTGTTTTTCCACAAATCAACAACCCTAGACCCAAACGACCATTGCTAACATTAGCTGATGACAAGAAACAGAAATACATTTTATTGTAATCCTACATCCTCCTTTGCAAAGAGTCAGAGCTTATCAGCAGATAAAAGATATTTTTAAAAGTATGACTCCTCATATGTTTATCCAAAAATAGTTTTCATCTCTGGTATTCAATCACCTTCAGCCATGGTACAAGAATTAAATGACAAATTCCATCTGGAATTTCAAGTCCCCATAATACTTTTCCATTTCTATCTTGTTCTAATGAAAAAAAAAAAAAAAGGCTGAGAAAATAAAGATTTTATTTCCTTTTTCAGGTCTTATCAAACGCCCTTTTGAAAGCCAGTAGGCTTTTAAAATAGACAACTAAATCTCCTATTCCTCCATTTGGTGTTTAACTTTGAATATAACACCTTTTCAAACCAAAATTTACTTCCTCTTTCATAGCATGAGTTCTAAGCATATCAGATAACACCACTGCCCGTAGCAACAACTGGCAGATCTTACCATTATTTTGTATCACTCTGAAGAGCACCTGTTCATTATTTTGATTTTATCATTTAACAAATTTTTAATCCAGACTAGCCATTTGCCCAATGATCCATGATTATTTCACTTCCTTATGAATTTCTTATCAAATTTTTTGAAATCCATGTAAATTACATCTCCCAGGTTGTTTTTATCTACAGATTTATAACCTACCTAAACCCTGTCAGGTTATATTATGTTTACTTGAACTTTGCAGTTTCCATAGGATTGTGTGGAGGGTGGGTAGTCATGCTATTCCAAAACACTTCTTAGATCTTCTTTTTTAACATGCATACTAATACAATAACAGTAATGCAGCAGCTTTTAAGCTTCTAGATACTACTTCTATGCTGAAGAATATATTGTTTATACTATAAAAATCTCAGTTTATGATTTCCCATTCTTACCCACCCCAGTGAGTAATATCGCCTAAATTGTTTAGGTTGCTTCAGAATATATTTCAGGATGAAATGTACTCAGATTATTAGCCTACATGCTTTTGCAATAGTACTATTCTGATATTCCTGTAAAATATTCTACCTGACTTCTCAATTTGGTTAATTTATACCTGTTGACATGTTCTAGGTCTACCGTTAAGCTAGGATAATGCTGAAATGTGAGGCTGCAAGCAATGGTGCTGAAGGACAGATATTTCGGTGGGGGATCCTCTACTTTCTTGGTTAATGCTGGGGCAGTATTAAGGGAGATATGCTGCATCTTTTGAATAAGAGGTAAAGAGGTATCTTGATCATTAATCCTATTAATCCTTGCAAAAATAGGGTTACAACAATCTGATTTTTTAGCCAAGATCTGATAGGGGCCACTGTCCTATATTCTGACTGTTCTGTTTCCATTAGTGCAAAACTGGGCTTTGACACATCTTAATTACAGATTTTTAAGGACTGAAGAGGGCACAGGGATTTTGCTTGATCTCTGGCATAGCACAAGCCATATCTTTTTTACTCTCACTACTACCTACATCACAGACTATTACATGTCACTCAGCTTGTGCTGAATGTAATACCTTGTGTTCGACTATACAGTAATTTTCACTAAAGTTTATATTTATTCAGATACATCAGAAGATGGAGAATCAATTCTTTCTTTTGCACAGGATTAACCCATGCACTCCTGGATAGCATCATGGAGTCTTTAAGCCAACAGGCTGTCCTAAAGCTTTCTACCTCCATTCATGAACTGAAGATTTTGTTCATATATGCTACCCATCACTTCTTGGCTTCTCTTTTTTTTTCCATTTTCTTTCAAGACTGTCTGACCAAGATCAACCAGCTAGATAAATCCCAACAATGCATTACAGATGATCAGTGTTCAAGAAATCATTAAAATGTCACTTAAAGGAAAAACAGCACTTGACAATTCTGAAATTTTAATTTATGATTCACTTTGTTCACCAGCAGGCTACTGAGTACATTGTACAAGTCTGCAATATATTAGGGTAGGAAAAAATTAAAAATATTTGCCAATGTTTTCTGAATTTTACTATTATTAGAGGAGGGCCAAAATGAAAGAAGGAATAAAATATATGAAAGAAGTAACCTTCTAATTTCTAGATTCAGGCATCTACCACTGTCTCAGATAAATATCCAGATGCCATCAGCTACATCTGTAATATATGGCAGATAAATGTGGGAACAAACAAGAAGCTAAGTGCCTTCTTCCAAGAACTATAAACATAAAGATAACATTCTGTTTGCTGCATGAACAGTGAGGAAATATTAAACTGAATAAAGTAAAAAAATTTTAGCAAAGTAATTTTATGACACTCAGTAGTAACTTCATCCTTTGTGAACTGCCTAGCTAATGTCAACTGAACTAGATAAAGGATTAATTTGACTCATTAAATAATAATGTTGAAAAGGTGGGGCTCATCAGATACCTTAACAATTACATGTAACTACTTTTCTTTTTTTCTTTTTCCCTCTTTTTCTTTTTCTCTTTCTCTCCATCTTTCTCTCCCTTTCTCGCCCTACCTCCTGCTCCAATTTTGTATTGAACTAGAGGTCTGAAAACCGTAAAAACTCATCTGTAAGAAACAAACAAACAAAAAGAAAAAAAATACAGGACCTACAGACAGAGGTGGGATCACAGAAGTTTTTATGAATACTCTAGGGAAATTAATTGTCATATTTTTTATAGATTAAAAATTTACTTGGAAATTCTTCATTGAATGAATTAGTTAAGTGCATGAGTCTTAAAATTTGGCTTCTAAATTTTGTCTGGAAAAGTTGGTGCAATGTGTGATATGGTTATAGTAAAGCAGAGCTAACATCTGAATTCCACAGTTACTCTCCCAGCTTTTTGGTGGGGAAGTTAATTATCAAATATCCTGGCTATTTGATTTACTTTCAAACATCTGAGCATTTGAAGCACTTCCTGCTATTCACCCAAAGCTCCTTTTAATAGGATATTTTTTTTTTTTTAAATGTTAACCATTATATACTAAGAAAATCAACACATGTTTCTAAAAGCAATCTTATTCATACATTTTATAGATTCCTACGAAAGTGTGAATTGTGACCTGGAGCCTGAGAAATATCAGGCTTTATAGCCTTAAAACAAACGTAATAGAAAACTGCCTGTAAGAGACACCTATGTTCCAAAATGTAGGCTTAAATGTGGATACAATTATTTGTGACCAATCACAGAGACTTTGTGAGAATGAATGCAATTGTTAAAATGTTGATTTAGGTTATTAAACAAGTACTTGGGTATAGATTTCAAACACAGCATATTATATTTCAGTTTACCTTTGAGGGGGATGCCACTCACTAATTTGAAATAATATAGGAGCTTGGTAGAGATGTAAGTGACATTCTGATTTAATGATTGCAATCTAGATGTCCACAGAGCGCTGTTCCTACTAAACTCTCAGAAGAAAGAGAACTTACATAGGATTTCCCTGCTGAAAATTTTGGCTGAATTCGAGAGAATACTGCCTGTCATGCCAACAGCTTGGAAGATTAGTTCAGTTATTAGCAATCAACAATCCCATTTTTTTGGCTTTCTTCAAATGAGTGACTGAACTGTATAATCCGAATGATGAGTCTCCTCTTTAATCATGATGTTCTTGTAATAAATAAATAATAACAAATGACCTAACTGGGGAATAAATTAAGGTTTTTGGCTGCTATTCTTCTGCTATTCTGTCAAGCAAACCATTAAATCATCTGTCTGATCTAATGTTTGTTTTGTTGATATCATTCACCAGGCCTGTAACTTCAGATGTAGTCTGCAGGAGACAGTCTGATGCCTCAGCATAGACTGCTTGGATAAATAAAAAAAGCTCCAGCAACATAAATAAACCATTTTAAGAGAGTTTGGACCTCCCCTCCTACTTCATTTATTAAGTGCAATTATTCCATAATATAGGAATATTAGGCAGAGGTTCTCAAGAGTGTCTCCAGCTGAATGTTAATTTGGATGAAGTAGAATGTGAATTAGGGCAAAATTATTTTTCCTCATATTCTTGCCATTTGGACAGGAATAAACTTAACTAGAACAACTCTTTGCATGCCCAGAATTAAACTAATGATTGAACACAATAAAAATAAGAAAATATACTAAGTTATATTTTACTTCATATACGTGGTAGATAAAGAGTATTCATGTGGGATGTGCAGCGGTTTCACTGATTAGCAACGTCTTCCTATCCATGATATCTTAGTTACAGGCTTGTACTACACAAGGGTCATCAAAGCCATTTAGGCATAGCGGAGGTCTGTGTAGACAAATCCTGAGCAAACAGAGAAGACTTCTTCAAACGCCTCTTTAGAATGGGCCCTATCTGAAGATCTGTGCTAGAAGGAAGGAACCAAAACTGCAAGTCAGCTGCTGATTTCCATCTCCTTAAGTAATGGCCACCATGCCATGAACAGTTCATGGTGCCTATAAAATTGGGACTTCCTCAGCACATCATAAGGCTGGAGCTGGTTTTATCATTATACTGTGCCTTTGTACAAGCAGGTTCAGCCACAGCCGTTTCATGTGACACTAGAGGTACAATTACCTGCTGATCAGTCATATGTGGCAGAAGAGAAAGGAGCTCAGACTTCTTTAGCTCTCTGTGGTGAAGCTGTGTCTGACATGATCACTTACAACCCAAGCCATTTGACAGGCAAACATCAGTGTTTCATTTGTGCTGAATTCCATTATACTCTCCTCTACGGGTATCAGAGGATCCCAAACACAAATGGGAATCAGACTCACTATTTCTTTTGTACCCTGCAGCACAACTGGCCCTAGTTCCTACTTAGATCTTATTTGTCCTACTCCTTTTCTGCTACTTTTTTCCTTCTGTCTCACAGGAGTCTGGATCAGTCAGCCAGGACAAATCTAATCTTGCGACACTTTGCTGTGATTAGTTTGGCAAGCTACAAACCATTCCCAAGCAGTGCAATCTCGGTTAATAAAACCCTCTCTGTTTTCCACAGACTAGCCAAAGGAAAGTAAGAGCCAGCCAGCCTGTAGAGCCAGCAGAGGAAAGCTGGTGTTCAAGAATGGCTAAGGGGTTTGTGTACCATGTGCTATACCTGCAGTCTTCCAGCAACTGAACTGTGGCATCATGGTTAGAAACGATTTTTATTTAGCTATGGCTGTTCTTTTTGCTTGACCTGCATGTATGCCTTCACCTTAAAAACAGAGATGGAAGAATATCACCTATAGTTTCTGGTAACATGCTAATATATTTTATTTGGGTAAAAAAACGTATCTGTTTGTACTACTAGGACATGTTCAGCTGAGGTTATCCCTCACAGAAGTATTTATACAAATGCTGGGAGGAGGAAGAGGACAGCAACATGTGGAATAAATCAATGTCAAGTCAAAATCCTGCTTTTTAAACATCTTTGCATGCATGACAGCATTTACTGGGCTATATAAAGCAGCCCTTTTCCTCTGCCCTCTTCCCCTTAAGGGTTAAGTCATTTCCTCAAGGACTGTCAGGAAGATGCTTCCTTCCCTTTACAGTTGAACCCTCTATCAAGGGTAGCCTTGTTCTGGGAGTGTTGCTACAAATTTACTCAGTCAGCATCTTATAACCCTTTCTGACCTACCTAGACCTTGTTCTCTTCCACGGACCTCATGAGAACAGTCCCATAAGAACACAATCTCTCCTTGCATAAGGGTCAGCACAGGGCTCCTGTACAGCAGTAGACAGAAAAATCAGTATGAGATACAATGTTAGCTTTTCCGTGTTCAGCAGTTTTCTGCTAAACAGGAACATAAAAGAGAGTTTATGACACATACTGGCTAGACAACCCTAACAGCAAGCAAGAGCCATTGACCAAACTACCAAATTCACTCTACACGCCAGATACTTGCAAGATCTTCTGAATTTCAGAGATCCCAGACCCAACCACCAGCAGCCCACTTCCTTCCCTTCAAAACTGAACTAAGTTCACAAGAAGAATTTCCTTCCCTTCTAGTGTGACTCCCTATGCTCTAAGGCAAAGCCTTTTTATAGCAGCAGCTGCAATTGCATACAGCTGGTCGGCTTCCTGCCCCTCCTAGGCCTGCAGTTAACTCCTTCTTTGCCTCTCAGGGGTCATGGACTGTAAGCAGCTTCTCATTATCCTAAGCACTACCCTGCTCTTGACAGCTATCTGAGCCTTCACAAACTCTCACTTCGCCACCACTTTGTTATTTTCTAGCTAAAGACTACAAGCTTATCCCCTCGTAATTTAACTTGCTTGATTAAACGAGCAACTTTTCCCATTGAACTTACTCCTCGCTTTTTAAAGACTGAACTGGGGAAAAAGGCATTAATGGTGGAGGCTTTGGCTATGTAATGATGTTTTCCAGAAAGGCACCGGCACCTGGCTGCAACGTTTTGATACCTCCCAGAGTATTTCGGTGAGGCTGGGACTCCAGAGGCACCCGGCAAGGTCAATTCAGTAAAGTGAAATCATTGACATGCATATGCATGCTCACGTATACATCTGGAGTATTAGTCTTCAATATATCGTTCAAGGAACAGAATATCTTCAAATGTGTTATTAGGGGTCATTAAAATGCAAGCTGTGGAAAGACTGTCATTTTCAAGGGAAACTGTTTATAAATTGGCTAGAGTATATATATGAGAAATATCTTCACTTGTAACAAAAAAAGTATACTTCCCTATTTTTTCATGTACTGTTTCTGCTTATATTTCCAAAACCACCAGTTCACTTTTGGGCAGAAGACACCAGTTATTTCAATCTGGTGATCAATTTATTTTTAAAGGCATAATCAACAACAACAACAAAAAAAAGGAGTAGAAGGCGAGGGTTTTTTTTAAACTATAAAGCTATCAGTAAGAAAACAGCCAACAACTGTCATATCCTCACACTCATACCTCTGATGCCGATACTGCAAACAGTCGCACATCTCCCATGAATGTGAATAGTGAGAACTCTCCCACACGGTGCCCTTTGTGCATGTGCAATTCCAGGAAGCCTGAGCTACTTTGTCACTCTAAAATCTCCAAAAATCTGGACCTGAGTGTCTGCAAAATGGGTGACTATATTAAAACATATAACTTATATTTATAAAAAGTAATTGTTTGAAGACACCAGCTCTTAAAAGAACCTATTAATTTTTCATAATTACATAACAAAGACAAATTTAAATCTGTTATTAGACACCAAAATCTATACTTTATTTCACCTAAAAGGAAAAAAATGACTAAAAATAACACTTAATTATCTGCTGGTTATTTCCAGACACACAAAGTGCTGAGGTTTTGTCCTTGTTAAGAAGATTATCTTCGCTTTTTCCTCTGGAATGCATGTAAAACAGCTCTTGCCTTGCTGCAAGCTTTAGGAAAGAAGTTCACTGCTAAATTACCTGTTGTCAGGGGACTTACATTTTGCAATAAGCTGCTGAAATTGCATTTTAATAAGGAGTCTTGACCTGTGCTGTGTATTTCCCTTCAAGGCTCTACAAGCCATTTTTCTTATGGAGGTCCTGACCTGAGAAGCTCAACCTGGATAACCACAGCCAGAGGGGGATAAAATGCAACACCTAGGAGATTTCAGTAAACAGTAAAACCATTCCAACTTAATCTGTGCTAAAATGCTTGGAATGTGAGAGCCACCGATGATGCCCCTTGTCTGTGTGTCTCACTGAATCCTTTCTTTTCTCAGAGGAAAGCAGAGCCTGGGAACTAGGCCAAATGCCTGCCTCTTACCTTAAATTGATCAGCCACTTTAAGATTAAAAACACTGAAAACTGCAACACCACGAAAACAAGGCTTCCTTCACATTAAATGCAAAATGCGACATTGGGCTTGCTGTGATCTTTTTTCCATTTTACTCAGCATACACTTTTTTTCCATTTCTGCTCAAAGGTAGAAGCCAATAGTTACAGCATCTTGGCCAAGTATTCATTAAGGTTTATAAAAAAGAAATTTATGGTTATTTAGGAGTTGGCACAAAAGCACATTGTTGCTGGAGAAGAAATATAGTTTTGAAACTGTCTGAAACATTGGACGTCTTCTTTCAAGTAAAAGCTATATTCTATCTTTGCCTGTTGTATTTAGACAACTATTGAAGTATGTGCTTGGGATAATCAGTGGATAAATTTCTCAGCGGTTTTATGTACTGTAAATACATAGTCAATTCAAGAATTTACTTTGCTCTGCAAGAATTATTTCACCGTTGCAAGAAAGTTAAGTGTAGAGATAAAAAAAATGGAACAAAGTCATCATTCATTGAAGCAGGTGCATCTACATGAAATGAGGGCTTTTTTTCTCTGTCTGTCTTTTCTGGAAGAAGTGATCAAAAGTACAGTACCAAAGGCCTATTTGACAGAAAAAATTCAGGCTGGATCCACACTCAAATATGGATATACTCAGACAATGATACTAGCCAAATCTTCTAGTAAAAATGGTACTTTGGCTTGTAGATTTAATATCACTTCCTCAACTTATACAAGTCAATCAAAGAAGACATATTTAAATCAAAATTACTGTGTCTATATTTGGATTTTTCTTTGTGTGGAGGTAGCTAGAAATACTCTCTCTCTAACACATATTGGCAGAAATGCCAAAAGGAAACCTGGTGTCCTGTAATTTCAGCTGTTGTCAGTGCTGCATGGCTTAAATTATTCAAACTGTTTGTCTCCGGTATTTTTTGACACAGTCATAAAAATCACCATCATGTAACGTAACGGTTATTCACCTAACATCACAACGCTGTTGCTGTGCATCTGCAGTCAGTCCTGTGGGAGCGACAGTGAGCTCATGCTGGGTGGACTGTGGTGTCCATGTGAGCTCCCTGAGGACCACCCTGAGTGTTCACTCAGGGGCCCAGGATGAAGGCAAAGGGGGAGTGCGCTCCTCTGCTGCTGCTGCTGTGTGCCTGCCAGCAGCTGGATTTTCTCCCTTCTCTCTTAGGAGAGTCATTTGCTTGTTTTTAATCCTTTTCTTCTCATTTTAAGGTCAGATCAAGCAGAAAAGACACATGACTTTCTGGCTGTGCATGTCTTAGAAGCCATAAGATGCTGGCCCTCCAATGAGTTGGCTTAATTAGAGGGAGGTCAGCCAGGGAAAAGAAGGCCAGAAGTAAAACAGAATAATATACTCCTTTGGAGGCAGATTAGATTGGTTAAGAGAAGAAAAGCTCATGTTAGATTTACAAAACCTAATGCTCAACCGTTTTTTAGATTTGTCTCTATGTATTTCTGCATCTGCAGCAACATCTGGAGTCATCAATCAGTATGGCCAGAAGACAGTTCTGATCTAAGGCTTGAAGATCTTCGGCACAGCTCTTTGGGGTCAGGAGGAACAGGGACATTTCTGCTCTGAACGCTGAGGAATTATGGTGGCACCTTCTTGTTTCTCAGGATTAGGCCCCTACGTGAAAAAAGCAGAAAGCAAGAGAAATCAACTGTTGCTCACAAGAATTTGTAAGTCAAACTTAAAATGGAACCATCAGTTTCCTTTTTGAAAATACAGCCAGAAACTTTATCTTCCACCAATATAATTTGTAAGACCACTTGTGGATTTATAGGCTGCATAGACTATCACTAGTGATAAAATGCCATCTTAAAGACAAAGCAATGAAGAATATATACCTCAGCTCTGATGTGTGGAGATACTTCAGAAAAAGCATAATGATATTGGGTTAATCAATGGTCTCACTAAACCCACAGCCAAAGGCAAATGACTGTGGAAAATAATAGAACAGTGGATGAATATGGGAAGACACCATTCATGGGAGTATTGCTTTTGTATTGTGCTTTGGGATTCCTCAGTTATGTGATTTCTTCTCATTCATAGACTTTCTGTAAATGCTTTTTGAAGCCATTTAGATTTTTGGTTCTTAAAAAGTGTCCTTGGACAATGAGCTGTGTGATGAAATTGCATGCTTTATATCCCTCTGTTTTAAATCCTCTATCTGAGAATTTTATCTGGTGATTCCTTATTCCTGAGATAAGTGTAAATGAGTGAGTTACTGTTTCTAGTCATCCTCTCCTTTCATCACCTTCTGAAATTCTACTCTGTCCTCCATAAATTGTTCTTTTCTAGGTCTAGAAGTCCTAACCTGTGTAATATCTCCATGTATTGAAGTTTTTTTCTATCTCTGATTACCAATATTGTACCCCTGGTGCCTCTTCTAATTTTTTTTTCATAATTGTTTAGGAAAGGCTTTCCAGAACAGTAAACAATATTAAATTTTTTTGGCACAAAGCATAAATAGAGTAGCATAATGTTGTTTCCCTACTTTATTCTTGCTTTCTTTTCCAAGATGTATTTTCTTTTTTTGAGCAGTCTTAGGCATGGAACTGACGTCTTCAGGGAACTAACCAAAATGGGCCCAAGATTTCTCTTTTCAATGCCATTTTTAGTGCACAGTTACTATATTAAATGGTATCAGGAGAACCTTCTTTTTTCCTCTTTGTAGCACAACTCCCTAGAGACTCTGCAGGTAGTGAAGACCAACTATTTTCTCATACCTTTGTCCCCTGATTCCTAATGACCTTTTTATTCATGGAATGACCTTCCTCCAATGGCATTTATAACAATTTCTGTTAAGGAGCATTGGTAAAGACTTTTTGGAAATCCACTGAAGCTGTATAAACTATCAGTGCTTTTCTCAAATGGAGTCTTGCAGAAAACTTCAATGACCTGGAGAGGTATGATTTTTCTGCAAAAGGTGCGTTAAAGCCTCTTCTAATATATTTTAATTCCATATTTTTATATTTTTATACACTTTTTCTGGTATAGAAGGAACAGTTGTCCAAATCTTTACTAAAATCCCTTTTAAAATTGAAGTATATTGGCCAACTTCAGTTCCTTTAATTTAGTTTGGTATTGGTTGAACTTAAGTTATGACATAGCTAAATAGCATATCTCATAGTTCAGCAACTTCAAATCTGAGTTTCTTCAGAACATCTGGTTCCGGTGATTTGTTCCTGTTTATTGGATATATTTGTTTGAAACCTCTTCTGCTGACATTTCAATTTAATACAGTGCCTCAAACTCTTTGCTTCTGAAGAAAGGATGTGTGGATTCTCCCTAAGGCTCTTTGTGATGAATATCAATGCAATAATTCATTTAGCAACTTTACCACGGCTGTTTCTTTCTGAAGCACTTTTTTAAAACTGTGATCACCTATTTGGCAGAGTTTGAGAGGCTTTTTGCTTCTGATATATTTGAAAAAGTTTTTATTAGTAATTATTATCTGCTCAGCTAGTTATTCCTCAGAATATTATTTGTCCTGTTTTATCATGACTTTACAGTTAACTTGCTGAATCTTATATACACTAAGATTTTCCTTATCTGAACACAACTTCTATTTTTGAAGGACCAGCCACTCTCTTTAAATTTCTAATATTCTCCTCTATTGTTTAAATATGATTATTTGGGGGGGGAGGGTCAGTTGGGCTTTCTAGTGTGACTATTTAAAAGTCTCTTTGGATTGATTTTATTCATTCACCTTGAGATTATAATATGATGCCAGTAAGCAATCTCTATGGCACGGGCAAACATTTTACCCTTTTAGATTACAGTTTTAATTTATTCTAAAAAGTGCTTTCAATTTAATGAAATTAAATGCTATGGATGAGAGTAGCATACTTTGACTCTTGCTGTACCAAAGATCCTGAACTAAAAAATGTTGTTATCCCTCCTACTCTGCAGGTTCTTCATCAGTCCTCCTTGCATGACTTAAGACTACACCAAGAGTTGCATTTTCTCTTATGAATTGCTAACTCGTTGGTCCAGGAGGGAAACAAAAAATTCAGTCTCTGCACTGTAACCTTTGAAGATATTCATTCAATGTACATGGGCATAAATGAACTCTGCAGTTATTACTGTGCTTTTTGCCCCGTTGGCTTCCTTGTCTCCTTTGGCATGTCACAGTCATTGTCACTCTCTGAACTGTGACTGGTGGGATAGCCCTGATGTTACACCCTCAATATTTTACTGTGTCATTGCTTTCACCAGTTTCTGTTTACTACCTGCTATTTTAATATTTTCATTTATCACCTAGTATTCCAGTTCATACAGCTATTTTTAGACTTGTAGCATATATGTTTAAATCCATGTAATTTTCTTGTCAGATTGCTTGTTCATTCTTACATCCTCTGCTTCAACGAGATTTTACTTGAACCCATTCTTCACTATTTCCTTCTTCAGTTGTATCAACTTCTGTTCTATATATTATTCAAGGATACAGGTGTTTATAACTTCATATTTAGAGGATGCAGCATTCCAAAATCTTCCTCAACTGCCAGCTTTTCTTCAAACTTAAAAAATTTCCATCTGACCTTTTATATTTTTAGTGTCAGCAGCCTGATTCCATTTTGGTTTACATGAAGTTCATCCTTCCTGCTCTATCTCTTCTCTATTACGTTCACTGCCATGCACTGAAACTTCTTCTGGATTTCTGGATTTCCTGGTTGCATTGATAGTGAGATAGACCTACTGCCACAATGACCAGCACTTCAGCAGGAAGCACAAGAGTTGCTTTCCAGATATTGTAAGGTTTGAAATTAGTTAATATCTGTATTTGGAATCTGCAGATTTCTTTTCATCTATAATGTTCAACTGATTTTAAATTTAAAATTTACTAAAACCTACCAAACTACAGTTTAAACTCTGTATTTTTGTCTTTCACAAAGCTAAATTGTACACTCTTAGCATATGTCAAAATCTGACCAAACTTGGCACTTACAAGCTCTCCCTGAAATTAAATATTAAATCATAAATGCTTCTGAAGACTGGCTAATGTATAGAATTAAAATTTATTTTTGTACATTTTAAAATTTGTTAAACTCCAAAATTGAATTTAGTCTAAGCAATTCCCTAAATCAGAGATTAACATTTTGAAAGCAGAGGTCACTGAGAAGTTTAGTTGGAAACTTCTAGATTCTAAATACCTAATCTACAAGTTCACATAGAATCCCTTAGGAAGTTTAAACTGAAAATACTTGTATCCATGAACAGGGAACACTGTGTTGGTGAATATGCAAACATAATGTCCCAGTGGAATTTTGCCTTTGCCCCTTACACTATTAAAAATGGGACTAATGCAATATTTTTGAAGGCACAAATGTTAATTAGCTACCTGTTGACCACTGAAAGTTAATGGGAATTGTATCCCATATGTTTCTTGAGCCTTTGACATCATTCCTTTTAGGCTCCAAACTGACTGACGTGATTTTGCAAATATTAACCAGAGGTCATTTTTTGCTTAAATAAGATTATATTTGAAAAAAGTAACAATTCAATCTCAGAATTATAACAGTGAGATGTAAGCAGGAATACAAGGATCCAGGGGCTCAGGAAAAGCAAAGGATCTGGAAGTCCCAGGAAAACAAAGAAATAGCTCTTTCATCTTCTGACCACATCCGTTTTCTATCAGTGACTTTAATTTTTAGTGATTGACAAGGACCTTGTGAATCGTTCTTTGCAATTGGATCTATGTCCAGGAAATTACCTTCAAAGAAGCAATCATAAAAATGATTAGAAAAATGTTCTTTGTTCAAATAAGGAACATACACCTGCTAAAACAAAACTCCAAAAGAAATAAAGCATAGCTTTAGTTTACATACCAGAAAGGTAAGCAGGAATTGTTCAGGGCTCATTGCAGTGTTTCATATCCTAAGTGCCCTGAATATATTAACTGCTGCACAGCACAGTTTGTCTGCTTTTTGTGGTATACATAGGATAAATGACTGTCAAATATTTTAAAGTTCTTACTTAACAAAGCAAGTGCTATGAACAAGATGTTAAGAACAATTTTTAAAACTAAATTTAAAAGGAGAGAAGCAAAAGGAGATGAAAATGAAAACAAACGTTGTTTCCATAGCTCTTAATATAGAGTAAACCAGCAAATGACCTGCAATTTCTGTATCATTTTCCATGGGCAAAAGGAATGTCTGTGGGTTCTGGACTGGACTTTTTGGACCTAACCTTAGACTTAAGCTAAGATATCAGACTAAACTCCCTGTCCTGGAAAGACCTAGAAATCTCTAGGGGTCAATTTAGGCCTTAGATGAACAGAACTGCCTCCAAAGGTAAGAACAAAGATTAAACTAGAGTAATTAAGCTTGTAGTTCAGTTGCTTCAGTTATGTGTCAAAGTTGGATAGTTTGAATATGGGCCCACATAAATATCCATTGTTAAGAAGAGAGAGCTCTTTATCAGCCTCCTTGTCCCTCATTGTTCATAGCCCTTCCTCTATTGGCTGAATGCCCTTTGGAAGTGATACAGCCCAGCCCTGTACATCCTCATCTGCAATCGCCATCGCATTTCTTGTGTAGGAAATGAAGGGCCTGGGCTGAAGTGTTTTCTGTCCATCTCATGACTGGAAGCTGCTGAAGTTCTTGCTGCCTCTAGAAGTCAGAGACCTTTTCTTTCACAATTGTTCAAGCATCCTGGGCAGGCTAAATGCACTACATCATTAGCCCATGGGATTCTTTTACCTTGAAAGATTTGTTTGATAGCCTAGCCTGAGGTCAACAAGTATTTTTCTTGGGTCCTTTAAGATAGGATTACCCTCTTCCATGTTGTCTCCCCTTTCTCTGTTCCCCTGCATACATTACTGTGCACAATTTATAAAGACACAATGGCAAGATGTAATAGATATATCTGTTTCAGCCTAGGCCACGTGAAAGGCTGGTCATAAAAAGTACTGAAAGACCTTTGTTGATGTAATACTGAACAGGTATTTTAGTCTTTAAGCAGAATGGAAGGGCAATGACTTCTCAGCTCGGAGGTTCATGCCTTTCAAAATATCATGGCAAGAAGCTTTAGCCGAGATTTTGAAAGGAATTCATACTCTAAATTCTCATTTTAATTTTATAGCCAATGAATACTTTTAACATTTATAATATTTTTTCTATATCCAAGATAGTTCTTTATTTTGAGTGTGATTCAATCAATGAAGATATGGAACAAAATATATATCCACTTTTCTCATTTATTCTATCGAAGATAAAAAAAAGTATGTGGCTTCATGATGTTATTTGACTAAGACCTAGTTTTGTACTCTGCCCGTTATGTTGCTTCAAATACCCTTACACACCTTTTTTTCTCATATATTTACATGTTTCTCTCTTGTCCCTCTTTTTCTAAACACTTACCATTAGTGTTAACATACCAACATTTTTCTTTATAAAAAGTAAAAAATTACATCTAAGGGGGGTAGAAGAAAGATTCAGAGTTAACTCCAGGGGACTTGGTATTTTTCTTATCAGTAAAGCCTACACTTTACTCCTCTTTTCTATCAGGAAACAAATGCTCAACCCTTGTCTTTAGTCGTGATGAATGTCTGCCATAGACAGAGGCCAACAGGACATGGCTCATAATAAAAGCTATGTGGTAAAAAATAAATACTTTCCCTTGCACCAGAAAAAAAAAGAAAAAAAAAAAAAGGCAGCAATATTCTTGTCTCACACCATTACCTTTTGAATCCTGAAATTTGGAACAAAACAGTCATTTTCTACCTTGGAAATGAAAGAGATGGTCCTATGTTATAAACATTTAACTGCAAAATTCCAGTAGCTGTCACCTTTGACATTTTCCCTGTGTGAACTGTGGACAGGAAGGAAAGGCAAATGTGGAAAAAGAGTCTAGCAGGCTGCTGGGCCTCTTTGCTTTTATCCCTGCTCAAAGTTAGCTTTAAGAAAAGGAGTGCCCTGTACCTGTCTCCAGAAGAAGGTAAAGACAGCTGAAAGCAACTTTGCTATATGCAAGAAACCATTATTTTTCCTTAAACTCATGACTCTGGAGAGAGTGATGAATCTAATTTTCTTCCTATTTTTGGGAAAGAGGACCAGGAAACTAATGAAGGTAGGAAAGTTCCCTCAGCTCTTTTCTAAAACAAGCCCCTCAAATTAGGGTAAAGCTTGGGCTGTTCTGTGTTTTTCACAAATGTCATTTTGCTGACATATGTCTAGCCTAGTGTGATTATGATATGTTTTCACTGAATTAATCAGTTAGAATGACATGAATCATAATAAGAATTGACAGACTGTTGTCTTTGTACAGGCTTCAAAATTCAGCAATGAGCACCACTCAGAAGCAATGGGTTGAAATCACACACAGATTTTGGACAGTCATGAACATGCACAATTGAACATAGAGAATGAACTTTCAAAATGAATCTGAACAGTGAACCAATTCTTCCCATTTTCCCAACACTGAACAGAGTTCTAGATGCTTATCATGTGAATGTAATTCTTTAGGTAGGGCAAAACCAAAGTAATACCAGAGATAAGTCAGAAAAATATTCTGCCTACTTTCTAACTCATGCCTCTTCCAAAATAATATGAAGGTAGGTCATAGCAGACTCAAAAGTGGATATGAGCAAATGTTTGGACACAGTACATATTTTTTTCTTAAGAGTGGGCAGCCTTTTGGATTGTGTGGGTTTGTGAATCTTCAAAATTATTTATTTATATATAAACTCTTAATATCAAACCTTGACAGCTCTAGAATAAGAAAAATTTTTACATTAAATACAACAAAAACTTTCACTGACTTCTATTACAAAGACAGGACTGAAACAGATCCAGACTAAAACCAGTTCCACATCCAGGCCCCTTCATCATTGTGAAGGTATTTATTAAAGAATCATAAAAAGAATCAT
Organism: Athene noctua; assembly: GCF_965140245.1. Taxonomy (NCBI): domain Eukaryota; kingdom Metazoa; phylum Chordata; class Aves; order Strigiformes; family Strigidae; genus Athene; species Athene noctua. The sequence goes on from NC_134038.1 coordinate 129,067,813, forward strand.
TCCTCAGAGCAGTATCAGATAGACTTGTCTCATCACTACCAGATGTTGTCTAACCTGTTATTTCCTTCAACAACAGGGACTCCACACTTCCCAGGATAATCTACACTAGCGGTCCCATAAATTGAGAATTTTTTAACTTCCCTTGTTAGGTTTTTTTTTAACCTCCCTTAAGTCAGATTTTTTTCCAGATCTCTGTCTGAAAAATATGCTTTAATCCGTCTTTGTCATTTTTATTTTTAGACATCCTTCTGTAAAGCCATGAGGTACCAGTAATTATCCACATTTATATCTTCCTCAAAACATAGCCCTAGCAGAGGCCTTCCCATGCCTGCCTGCATGTTCTCAAGACAGACTTTTTAACAACCAGTGAGACAAAACTAACAGTAACTGTAACAAAATAAAGCTAAAGACTGCAGAATTAATCAGCTATGCTATTTAATTCTCCCTCTTTTGGTGATTCAATGTTCGCTTACCTTTAAACTCCAGCATATACAAACACCTACTCCAGACTGCTGGCTGCTCTGGACAAGGACCTGATTTTCTTCTCTGTAAGTCCCTCGGTTATTGTTGGCACTTTCCAGCGACAGGAGTAATGAAAACTACATATTTCATTTATATTGTGATGGGCTCCTTCTCCCTTCTCTGAAGTGCTGGGGAATGTGGCTTGATAATGCAGAGAAGTCTAGACAGTTGTGCCGGAGGTGAAGCTGCCTGAACTGTGCTTTGGGGGTTTCTGACTGCACTCAGGGTGGTTGGATTTTTCTTTCAAATAACTCGATAGTTCCAAATTTTAGAGAAAAACCCCACACTTTTATCCATGTTATATTGTTCTGGGTTTGTTTGGTGGGGTTTTTGGTAGCAAGAAAGGGTGCTACAGTGGTGGGCCCTGTGAGAAGCTTCTCAGAGCTCCCCTGGCTCCAAGTCAGACCCATCTCTCGCCAAAGCTGGGCCAGTTAGTGATGGTGGCCACGCCTCTGTGATAACCTATTTAAAAGGGGAACCTGGAAGATGGTTAGAGGGATTTTGATGAGGTGTTACCAGGAGGGCACCTGTGTGAATACTGAGGTGAGTGGAATGAAGAGCAGGGAGGAGAGAGATACATCAGAGCAGAGACCCCCCCTGTATCCCACGGTGAGATGGCAGGGATGTCCCTCCTGCCACCTATGGAGGTCACTGGGGGAGAAAAGATCTGCCTTTGGCCTGTGGAGCACCCCACACTGGCTGAGGCAGCTGTGCTAGGTTGGGACTCTGTGGGAAGAAGCAGCCCCCACTGTTGTAGTCTGGCACTGGGAGGACTGCAACACGTGGAGGTGACCTACACTGGAGCATCTCAAGAGAACACATCCCGTGGGGAGGACTCACAGCAGAGAGAGTTTGTGGAGAACTGTCTCCTGTTAGAGGGACGCCACGTGGAGCAGGGGAAGAATGCAGAAGAGTGATTCTTCCCCACACCTTGGAGGAAGCAGCAGCGGACTGACTGCACCCCATCTCCTGTCCCTGGGCTGCTGGGAGAGGAGGTAGAGATATTGGCAACAAAAGCTGAGCCAGGAAGAAAGGAGGGGTGGGGGAAGGTGATTTAAGATATGGTAGCTTCTCACTGTCCCATTCTGTCTGTTAAGTGTTGGTTGGTTTAGAGTTTGAATTAAAATGGTGTTCTTGTTTTCTTCCCCTAGCCTGTTTTTTTTTTTGCCTGTGACTGTTAATGAGTGAGCAATCCTTCCCTATCCTTATCTCCATTCCTGAGCCTTTTGATTAATTTTCTCCTTCCCAGTGCTGAGGGGGAAGGGGGGAGTGAATGGCTGCATGGTGCTCAGTTGCCCTCTGGGCTCAAGCCACTCATGTTTACAGTAGAAACCCTGCAGTATGACAGTCAAATCACAGGGGAAAGTGAAAACACAATGTCCATTGCTGCCCAGAATGTTTTGCAAAAGCCCATGACGACCTACTTGCAATATAATATGATGACTCTGAGACCTACACTGGAAAAGGCTGTCGACAAGAAATACATAAAAGCAAGGAAGATGTCTCTGTTGAGTAGATTTACTATGTTTAATAAAGTAAATAGGCAACATGTTTTTTTTAATTTGTTGTTCCAAGCAAGTAAGATTTGCTGGTATGGTTTACTGCTAAATCTGAGATAGTAAAGAACCATCACTAAGGCAGGAAGAACTGCATAGCAACAAAATGTTTTGTTAATAATATATCACTGGCAAAACAATTACATGCATTGTTTTAGTACTTGATTAAATAAGTGAACAATTATAGCCATTTTGATCCGGCAAATTTTCTTGGTCACCAGCATCTCTTCAAAGGAACTCTGGCTGATAAAGTGGCAATAAAGTGCTGCTGTTCAGGCATATCAGATTGTACTGATTATTTAAAAAAGAAAAATATATTTGCAGTTGAGGTTTGACATACAATAAAATGAAGTTACAAAGGAGACCGGTTTTCTGTTTGTTAGCAGCAGCTGAAGATATTAAGCTGCTCCAAGAAGAGCATAGCTCACAGAACACTTCAGAATGGCTCATTTTTCTCCACCCAACTGTTTGAATAGAGAGTATTTGAACCAACTCCTTTAAAACTTTTGAGTTTTTTCCATGGATAGAGAGGGCAAGGAATGAGGTGAAATGCAAAGTAGATCTGGGACCATCAAGGTTCAGAATACCAACCTGTTTTAAGAAAGCATCTAATTAATAAAAATATCATGCTTTTTGGGTCTTGGTCATCTTCTTTCACTCTTTTGGAAAACAATAGTTTCTTTGCCAAACCAAATTGAACTACGGTGTGTTTTATAAGTGACAAAGTACATTCCTTCTGGTTAATCTGAAAATGGAAATTAAAGTTGTCAGGCTCTCATTTTTATGTGGCTTGCATTTTCCATCCATTTGTGACAAAAATACAGCTAGATAGCAAAGATTAGCAATTTTATTTAATGCCAAAGCAATAGTAATGTAAATAAATTAAAACACACACTTTTGCAAATAAGCACATGCAGATTTTCAGTTTCTTTTTGGAATCATTCAGTCATAGAATAGAATCATAGAATGGTTTGTGTTGGAAGGGACCTTAAAGATCATCTATTTCCAACCTCCCTGCCATGGGCAGGGACACCTCTCACTAGACCAGGTTGCTCAAAGCCCCGTTCAACCTGGCCTTGAACACTTCCAGTGTCTCACCTCCCTCCCAGTAAAGAACTTAAGATCCATTATGTGCCCCAGATCAACTTTTTTCTGTGATGAGTGACCATGGACTGGAAGACAGCATTTCCCTGGGGATCAGTGGAGGACTGTGAAGACCTCCTGGTCCAGGTCACAGATTTGTGTGTAGAACAGTGCAACATCAACAGGAAGTTATTGCTATCTAATGAGCATACAGTGGCAAAATTAAATATGTCAGTCCAAGCGTCCACATCACAGAAACCACAACTACCACACATTTGCTGGCAGGCCTCTCTGTGTCAAAACCCCCAAAACAGGCATGGAAATTTAGCTGGTTTTAATCCTCAGAGATAGCCCAACCTTTCAGACTTGAGGGATGTTAACAACATAATACGGAAAAGTTTACTGACTTGTGTAGTCAGTTTATGTATACACAGACATGAGCAGAGGTGAGTGAATACTGCAAAGAGTATCTGTGCAGAGCCCTTTACATTCTGAATACCTCTTTATTCATACTGCTACCCAGGCACTTTTGAGGGTTTTGTCTGTTTGTTTCTCTTCTGGGTAGAAGGATCAGCATCCAAATGGCTAATCAACATAAGATAAAACTGCAAAACATGAGGTTAGCCTCCTCCCACTGAGCAGCAGTAATGAATTTGAACTCTCATGCAGAAACTGATGAAAATTATCATGCCTATCTTCAGCCATTTCAGAGCTATGTCTAGCTGTAGTCAGGCATCTAGAGTCCTTTGACAGTCAGTGCAAAAACATGGGTAACTCCAGAAGGTGGTTCATCCAACCTACCTTACACAACTATTTTAGGGGGTTTCTTTCTCTCTGCTCACTGTAGAGAAAGTTTTAAGGGTGAGCTTAGACTAGACTTAACTTTTAGGTGGCTAAATGTAGGTGTGAAGAATCCTATCCAACCAGACAAATATACTCAAACAAGAACACTCCACTTACTGTCCTTCTGATTAATAAAGTTTGATGCAACCCAAATCTAAAGCAGTAATCTGGGGTCAAGGTGATCACTTTGGTAGTCTGACAAACAGATGAAGTGTTAGACAGTCAATAAGGACAATATCCCCTCTTCTGTAGGGAGTGACAGCAGATTTGTCATTTGGTAATTCATAACCACATGTACAGACAAAACAATGCCTTCTTTAACTAAATCAATAATTATACTAGAAAATCCCACTCTCTGAGAAGTTTAATAGATAGGATTGCCAGGATACGATCCCATTATTTTCTTAGAAAAAAAATTAGTACGAGATTTTACTCTACAATTTTCTGTAACATTGCTTTGTAATCCTCAGATCCTATATGAGGAAGAGATACTGGGATGATGAAGGTGTACTCCAGGAACCAAAAGGTCCTGCTACAGCTGTGCTCCTACTCATAAAATGTGTTTTTACCAACCTTTCCTTCTCTTTTTTTTGCACCAATATCAGGGACAGGTTTTGTAGCTTCTTCATGAAACAACAAAATTGTTATTCAGCTGTGAAGGATATACTGTCCCTCCTACATGAGTCCAGAAGATTTTTCAATCCACAGACAGACTTTTCAGTGCCTAGCTCTAAAAAGCTTCTTTTTAACACATCAGTGGGTTAAATGTACAAGTTACTTGGAACAAGCCTGTGCACCTCCCTGTTAAATTACTGAAGAGGAGCTCCAAGTAAATAATGGAATAATGTATTCTCTCCTATTTATCTCCTTAGAATAAGTTAGTACAATGACAGGAATCTTTCCAATTGTACACAACATAAACCTGTATCCCATTATCTCCTAAGAAAGATTGTATAGTTGTACAGTTCCAAGAGTGAATAAACCCCATATAACCTTTTAACAGAATTCTTTTTTCAACATACCGCCACACTTTAAAGCTCTGATATGTACTTCCTACAGCTTTTTATTCTAAACAAATTACCATTCTAGTTTTCATTTGGCTTCTTATGCTTCACTGGTAGATGCTATTCTACCACAAACTAGATTATATTTAACATTTTGAGATATTTCTTCATTTTTTTCCCCCCTTATTTCTCAGTTCTTGGGGTTCTCAGCACATCTTTTACAAGTGTTGAAGTGTCTCTTAGAAGTGTTAGAGGATGTTAATGAGAACAAGAAATCCAAGCTGAAGATACTCCTTGAAGACTGAATAATGTTTGTAGCCACTTCATGCATGGGCTAACAGAGGTTATTAAAAAAAGAGGGCTGAAACTAATGAGGGGTGTGGATCTAGATCAGAGGAAAGGAGGACATTTTCTGTGTTTCTTGGAAGGTGCAATGCAAGTGGCAGGCACAGAACTGGTTTCTCAGTATGAATCCAGTACAAATCATTAGGAAACAGAGTTTATTTCAGCATCTTTTAAAGAGCCAGGAGATGTTGGACAAGCCAGCAGGAGTCTTATGGGAGACCTAAAACTGAGTCCTGAGCTCCTTCCCTACTACTGGGCAAGAGAATAAGAAAACATGTTAGATGCTGCAAACTCAGCTCTTTTCTGTGGCCCTGGCAGCTCTATTAATGATGTACTGGAGACACATGCATCCTACTCTAACCGAGCAAGGTGGAGATTACTAGGTGGAAAAGAAAAAGGCTCTGGAAGGTCCTGTCTCCAAACAGCGTATAGTTTAAGTAACAATAAATCAGTATATGTTGGTTTTTATTTGATTACTTTCCATGCTTTCCCTCAATACTAATAATTTAAGACATAGCCCCCTGTCAGCACTGAAATGGTATATATTATATGAATTATGAACAACTGTACACATTCTAGATCACCTTTATGTTACACTAATTTAACACCTTCGCATTTCTGCCTAAGTGAATCTGAGAGCCCATAAAGCAATAGTAAAATGTAACAGAATCCCAGAGAACTGCTTAAAACCTGACATGCAGTATACAGACAATTGCTTTCATAGCAGTTTATTTGTAAACAGAAGGCAAGCCCAATTTGGTCTATGCAAAGTCACATTGCCAATAAAGACTGTCTTGGCATCTTCAAAAGACTCTTCTTTCCTCAAAATAAATACAGATTCTCCATTTGTATGATGTCAGTGTAATCATCCCAAAGCAGAACTAATCAAGGTACATAAAGTTACATGGGGTGGGGAAAAGGAGAGAAGGAGGAAGCAGAGGAAAGATCAGATTTTTCAGAAGAAAACCTGAATTCTTGGAAGTTTGCATTTGGGATAAGCGGGCCATTGACAGACATGTGTAATTACAGACAGAAAACTGATAGATGTGTGATTATAGACAGATGGTTAGCTCGGCAGGAGTTTCTGACAGCTGGGCTCCAGTACTTCTCATAAGTCTTTATGACCTGATCTTTCTTCAGCACATAAATATTCATGTACTTACATTTTTTTGTATGATTTAGGTGTAAAACAAGTAATGGTTCTTCAATGTGCTGAACAGCATCACCTTTAAAATTAACCATGAAAACTTATGCCAGATGGTTAAATTTAAGCAGTCCTGCTGACTTTATTAGTTTTCATGAATCTTTCTATTGGATTCACTGGTCTGTGTCTCAACTGTCATGGGTAGGTTTTATTTAACCTGATTTTGGCTATCTAAAGTGAGGCGTCTATTTTAAGAAAGCCTTCAAAGCACCTTTTGACTCCCTGGAGAGGAGTGACAACCTTCATAAGGAAATTCCTTCTACCTCAGTAGTATGTCTCAAGCATGTGGGAACAATCATGCCTGATAACCAGTTTGGATGAATTTTTAGTTTGGTTGATATTAAAAAAAATGAACATTTGCCTAAATTGCTTGCTCTGGGACATTAAAAAAAAAAAAAAAAAAAAAAGAAACTTCTTGTTTCCAATGAACTTCTCCAAAGCAAAAATAGTACAATGGCTATGTCCAGCAGAGGCTTTTAAAGCACTTCTGTGTTTTTCAGTTTGAATGCATGATGTAATTGTGCACAAAATCTGTATTAGGACAAGGTGTAAACATGCACCACTCCCTCCTTTCTAGGCAAAGGACACCAACATGTGGGTAGGAGGGAAGTGACAGTTTTCTCTGATCAGGTTCCTAAACCACATAATCTGTGGTGACAGATTCAGGGGCAAGCAAAAAAAAATCCCATTAGACTGAAGTCAGCTCTTCTCTTTCCCTCAGACTTTATTCCTTTTAACTTCTCTTTTTAATTCTTTCACTCTTCATAACAATTTCCTCAGCACAGGCAGGGAGATAGACTTCTTTGATTCATTCTATAAGAATTGCAAAAGCTGAGGTACCCTAGACAGATATACCAGATAGAGACTTCTCTCATTGTTATTTCAGCTTTTTTCAAGTAGAGCAAACACTGTCACATTTTTCATCTCAGTAGCCTGAGTGCCTTGACAGCTGCAAATGTGTTAGTCTGTAGATGTGGCTGTAAGGTCTTTGCATCTTGTTAACTACATCAATTGTCTGATATTTTAGCTTTAAAAAACTGTTTCTAAATTTCCCTTCTCTCTTACCAGTTCTAGGTTAATCTTCCTGAAAATGTTTTGTCCTAAGGTAACTTCATATTTGTTAAAGAAACATAAAGCAAATACATCAAACATTTCAAGCCAAATGTCTGTAGCTGGTCCTCTAGGTTTGGAGCTCCTCTCACATGAATTTAGCAATTAGTCCATTGTGCTAAGCTCCCAGTCAAGTCATGCAGTGTTACATCATGCTGTGGTTTCTATATGGAGCTCAGTAGTAGATTTACCAGTGTGAATTTTGAAGCGGTAGCCACTTTTGTAGAGCTGTCAAAACCACCCACAGCCAACAAATAGTTCTATACCTTCAATTAAAATCCATCTCAGACTTCTCTGCACTTATGAAATGCTAGATCTCTTTCAGCACTTGTCTTGGAAGTTCTGCTGAATGAAGTTGTTATGTTTTTAGGACAAGACAGATTTTCCACACAGAACTAAGCCAGGGATATCTTACGCCACTGGATCTCTGCAGTTTGAACATGGTCTTACTTTGAAGAGGTGGCTAGCCAAACATGACTGGTATTATTTGCTCTCTTTTAATTATGACAAGTTATCTTTGTTGCCACTGGTTTTGAAGATCTGACATTAAACTAAATGTATCATATGATAAGGCCCAGAAAGAGTATAATACAATCTTCCTAATTGCTAGTTGTATACAAACTTTTTCAGTTCTAGCACAAAAGTCTAGAGCAAGATCCATGTAATAAAATAAAAGCACCTTCATTATTTCAACTTCCCTCAGCAATTCAGCAATCATTTCAAACCCCAAGGTACAAAGTCACACACTCATATTTTAGACCTGGAAAACTGTTATTCTAGGGAAGACAGGGAAGTTTTCTCTTGCAAGAAACTGTAGTTATAGTTCACACTGTCTCCTCAAAGCATCTGACAAAACTCTTTGACTGTTGTTTACTACCTTGTCCATTTAGGGTCATTGAGGATGACCCTCTGAAACTGTACAATAGGTTACCTGCCACAGAGCAGGCTCCAAATGCAGTCCATGGAAATCTTTACTCACCAGCCAGGTAAACATGTGTCTCTTGGATTAAAGCAGGGGTGAGGAATCTGTGGTCTAGTCTCCAGTGTTGTTTTATATGGTTCCCAATAATGAGATCCTTTTATTCCTTATTCCTGGGTAACATTACACTGTGTAGTACAGATAGGCAATTTGCCAAGTATGTCTAAAAGGCCTCAGAAAAGACAGAGCTTCTCATCCATGCATTAACCAAAAGTAGCTATCATCCTATCATGCCAGATGTTTTTCAGCAGGGATGAAGCTAAAACACTCTGCAAAAGAACAGTGGTATTTAAAATTAGCAAATGCTATGATTAAAAAAATGTTCATAATTGTATGTAAAAAGCTTATGTGAGAAGGCCAGTTGGAAAGAGAAGGTTCCTTGTGTGCAACTCCTATCTTACATATGGAACTGGTTTTGCTGATTCTGTTTAACTGCACTCACTGTGGCATTCTAGCAAAGCAAATTATGACTGAGCCTGGCTGGTAGTTTGTCTGACGAAATGTAGTTCTAGAGTTCAGGAGTACTGCTTTCTCAGAGAATGTAATGATCTTAGATCTCTGTTATACTGACTGTATTTGCTGAAAAAAAGTCCACTTTTGTCAGTTATTTAATAGATAATTCTTTTGAAGTCACAAAAAAAGGCTATCAGAAAATATCTTCCTTAAATTCATAAACCTCTCCAAAGAGTCAACTCTTTCTGAAAGATGAGTTGGGTTTTGTTTTTCTCTATCCAGTGGCAGTTTCAGGCTTCTTGTCTGGTGTATTACATCAAAGCTGCAAGTGCAAGTGCTATGTCCATTTGCAGCTGCTTAATTCTAAAGTTTGTTCAGCTCTGGTCCTGATGATCCTAACAGCAGTCCTCCCTGAGCCTGGCTGCCAATTTGAAAATGGCTGGAAATTTGTAGTGCAGGAGATCCAACTGACCTCTGGCTCATTTTTCCCAAATCATTAGAAATTTTAGTAGAAAAAAAGTATCTGTTCATCCAAGGACAATTTAAGGACTCCCTCTGAGTTGCCAGAAGACTTTCTGAAGGTATTGCTATCTTCTTTGAAGTTATTTCCTAGGAACCCTTCAAGTAAACATAAAGGAACACCTATGAAAGACTGGGTGTCCAGTTTCATTTCCTTACCATTTTCAAGCACAAAACTACCGTAAAATTTTATAATCACTCTACATCCTACCATATCCAATGCTTCTGGTCATTTTTTCTCCAGTGTAACCTTCCCCACATAATGGTGCAGAACTGGTAAAGTGGTATGAAAGGAGATTTGATTTCAGCTTACTCAGAATACTATAAATTAGCCAGGCACAGATCAAGTGCAAAATGGAATCAGTCCCATAAAGTGGAAAGAGGGAGCTCACCTCTGTAAGAATTATTTGCCTCATGATACCTTTTGCCTTTACAGATCCTGTTTTTATTGCAATTACATAAAATCAATTTAGTTTAGTAAATATTTATAATTTTAAAGAAATCAGATACTTAAACTGCTTCAAGCTGAGCCGAAATCCATACCGTTAAGTACTAGAGACTGCTAAAATGTCTAATACAGCCCAATTAATTTGTAACCAGCCAGTGCTGTGGGAAACATTTGTTCTACTTTCTGAAGTGTTGTTAGCCCATGCTCACCCTTTAAATTAACATTCACTTCTTTATATCAAATCTGTAAACGTATAGCTAATTTCCTGCAGTCAATAATTTTATGCACATGTAAAAGATGGCTATATAAAATAAGATAATGAGGAAGTGATATTTTTGGCATGTTCCTCTATAAGGACTAAAGGGTTCAGTGTTATACCCTTTGCAGATACACAGGAATGTGCTTGTTATATAGAAGTCCAATCCCATGAAAGAAGCTCTTGTGAGAAACTAGTCACCACAAGATGCTGTATCCACTGCAAAATGTAGAAGACAAACTTTAAGCTGACTCATTCAAATGCTTCTTCAGGACCAAGAGACAACAATTATGGGTTATGCCTTATTTTCTAAAAATCTGTTCCCGCGTATTACAGAATATTCTGCTATCAATTAATTTTGCTTGGCTGAGATGAATAAAGCTCCTGGCGACCATTTCAAAGCCATGAGATTATCTGCCAGTAGGTCAGAGTCTGCATTTATTAATTTGCCTAAGAAAATACCTCTCATGTATCTCCAGTATTTAGAATTATTTTAAGAAGATTTTTCTTAAAGATTTGCTTGTAAAGATACATCATCCAATACTCATTTATTTTTCTAAGAACAGCCATTAGCACCAATTTGTAAACCCAAGAAAAAATCTTCTGAGATCCTGTATTGTCTGAAGTTTTCCTGATTTTCTTGGATTTAATTTCACCTCTATTTTTTTTCTGCTATGTTATCATGCAAAATGTAATTTTTATCTCCTATTAGACAGGGACATGCTACTAAACTAAAAGGCCCTGTAATCTTCTGCACTTTAGCAATATTCTTCTGTAGACTCCACAGATAATGTCTTAATATTAATTTGCTTTCTTATCTGTGATCAGCTCAGTCTTATTAGGAGTGCATCTATATTCCACTAACTTCCACAGTTTTTCTTTTTGATGAAATCTGAAAATAGTCCAATTCTGCTAACACAATTTGGCTTTGGCTTTGATTGTACAGTTTGTGCAGACTTAGATGTATTTCATAGAAAGAGTTAATTTTTTCAGTTTATGCTTTTTTTTTTTTTTTTTTCCTTACTAATTTACACTGTTGGTAGAATAAATAACTGTGAATTTAAACTAGAATTTTGAGTATTTGAACCAATACCCCGATAGCTTTCTCTTATCCTACATGAACAGTATAAATAATGTATTAGAATGCCCCCTTGAGGAACACTGCCAATGACTGTCTATTGCGGCCATCATCTTTTCAGGGAGGGACCTTAAAAACCTCCAATTTTAGTTCATTTCACAACTGACTGCAGTATTAGTTGGTTAGAACAAGACACAGCCTGTTCAGGACAAGGAAAATACAAGGGCATAAGATTCAGATACCTAGGTTCCAATTTTAAAAGGAGAACATGCGATGTTTCTGTTTGGGGCAGGTAAGAAAAAATATCCAGTATATATCTACAAACTGAGATCAAATATGTCAATTGTTTGTGCAAGTTCCTAGCTTTACACCCTAGACTTCAGGCTCTCACCTCTCACAGGTGTTATTATGATCAGTGATTATTAATTTCAGTGTTAGTGTGCAATTTAGATAGGAAGCTCCCTCCTCTCCGCACATATTTTTTGTTGGCTACATGGCTAGTGCTGAACTCAACATGTTTCTCACTGTAATGGAAGGGAAGAGCTGGGGCAAGTACGATGGGGGTTGCCACTTACACAGAGTAAAATGGGAATCAGGAAGGTTTGGGCACATGGAGAGGGGAGGACCAAGTTTTACATGTTATTTCTACAAATGGCACAGTTTTAGGAAAATATGCAGCCCATATGGAGTCACCAGAAGATGGAAAAGAAAAAAGAAACAAAGATTAAAACTAACCAAACAATTCACTATTTTTTAAAAGAAATGCTTCAGAAGACAACAACCAAACACCAGCCTCACCTCAGCCTAGTATCTCTTAATTGACCAGAACACTGTCTTCTCCCCAGGTGCAGTGGAATTTATGTATTATTCAGCAAGAAGGATGGGAATTTTTTTTGGAGGAGCACTTATGGGTCATAGGAGTTTTTTTCTGAGAGATCTTCACATGTTGTAAATAGACAATAAAGAAAGGGTAGAGGAGTGCTGAAACTGGAGGTTTTGTCTTTCCCTTATGGTATCAGTAGGCGTGTCTCTCATTCCTTGTGAGGCAGGAGAATGGCATCTGACTGTAGCCTACATCCTCAGCAGTCACCATCTGCTAGTAGAGATAACAACCACTCTGTCTGCCACCTCCTTCTGATATTTGGCATGATTGATAATGCTAAGAAAGGAGATGGTACTACAGATCAGTGACACAGAATAGATTCTGATCAGTGCTGATTTGCATCAACAGAGGACTTGACCCAGTGCTCCCTACCTAGGGAGACACCAGGAGATACTTGACTCCCTGTTGAAAACAAAATAATTTAATTCCTCAAATATCTACTGAAGTGTGATTCAGGATGACACAGCTGGATGAGATAACCAAATTCCTAAAATGGATCAACCTAACCCAGCTGTCTCATTCAAGGATGATTTAAAGCTAATGAAAAAATGAAAATGGCATTTTAAAAAATGTAAACAAAAAAATAACAAGAAATTCTGAAGATCTGAATTGACTTAATGAGTATGCCAAACATTTTTTAGGAAACTGCTTGAATTTGCTCATCTGAAATCATCTGAATGAGCACTGAGTTCAGAGTTAATATTTTCCATATCGTTACCTTGAGCTCTCATTCTCTGGAATTACAGTGGCCTGAACATGACTGGGGGTGCTTAGGCAAAGTAATGTTGCCCATTTAAGGAGCCTGTGATTCAAACTGGAGGAAATACACCTCACATCTCCCACTAAAAAGAGCTGAGTAGATAAAAACTATTAAATAACACTGCATTCTCTTCTAAGCAGTCAGACAGAAATTAACCCCGGCCATCATAGATATTATCAGTTGTTTGAGCATTGTAGCTTTTCCTTTGATCTGGTTTTAGAAGAGAGAATAGCAGAAGATTGAATTCTTCAGTTATCTCTCAACATATGGGACTTCTACTGTTTAAATCCTGAAGAGAATGAGAAAGAGATGGTCAATGTAACCTTGAAACACAGCATTTGAAGAAAATACTTAAAAACAAAACACCTGTGTTTTCTCGCTGGACAACAGTGTATCAGCCAAAATAGCTGTTTTAACAATCCTGGCTGTGGTGAGCTAGCTCCCCATAATTCATTTCATAATTGGGAAAAAATCTAGCATTTTCTAACATCATCTCAGTGCAGTTTTGGACACATTGTACTGCAGAGAATCCAATAACCTCTTTTTTATTCCTCCCCAGGATTTAAGATGAATCCAGTGACCAGGACTGCATATGGTAGCACTACCTGTTCATTTGAGCCTCTTAGTTCAAAACCTAGACACAAATAATAAATGTGCATTTGAGTATAAGTTATATTGTATCTATGAACTTGTATTCTTTCTCTTTCCCTGATATTAAAAACAAATCAAAGAATCAGTCCCTGAAGTTTCAGAGGACAGAATCCGAAAACTAGATGTTGGACTCTGGGAGAGGAGAAAGGTTTTATCTCTCTGTTTTGTGGTTTGGAGTTTTATTTAAATGTTATCACTCATTTTTTCTCTCTAGTCTCTATCTCAGTGGTAACTGACTTGTGTCCTATTACTTGTTTATTACAAATTTAAAACCAATCACACCACTGGGCTCAGAATTCCTCTGTGTCACATATGAGTAAAATCTGTGAAATTCAGTTGGCAGATCTCCCTCTGCAGCTGAGCAGGTCATTGCAGAAGGAATTGTCTTTGTAGAGGAAGTAATCTTCCCACCAGAAATTGAATGCAATTCTAGGACAATAATTACTACAAAGATGGCAGCAAAGTCCTCATTCTGACCTTGGCCATCCTGATATAAATCCTGAATATGAACCCCTTGAGTCTGAATGTATAGATTGAAGAATATAATTTGACTTTTTCTTCTACAGGGAAACAGGGACCCATCCTGAGAACGCTCTGGGATTTTTCATCATGTGAGAGCTTTCTGATGAGAAACTAGCAGATGGCAGTCACCCTGTCATTTATGGCTTATTTTGCTTTACCTGATCTGATTTAAGACAGATTAGAGTAAGTGATGCAGACAGACACAGGACCATGAACAGAACACAGAGGATGCAACAAATGCAAAGGGAGCAGGGATTGTGACTGTCCACCCGGCTGCCTGTCTCCAAGGTGACTGTCATTATCAGGGACCACAACCAAGTCCTATTTTTAACTTGAGTAAGGAAAGCAATTGTCCTCTAGTTTATACTGAAAAACCGTTGAATAACAACTCTTATCTGGGAGAGAATGTCTAAGATTTTGTAAGATCAACTCGTAGAGAATGATGCAAGAATTACAAATCTAAACAAAACCTCTGTCGTCTATTGACATAAATAATTTCAGCCTCCTTCACTGTCCCTTTGTCCATCATCATTTCAAATGGAATGAGAAAGGGATATGGAGACAGGAATGAAAAGGAAGGGAAGTGAAATGGACACAGAAAAGGAGAAGATAAAAGTGGAGAGCACCAGAAAACAACCGCAAAATTCTGCTAAAAAGATCTTAAAAATTGCATGTCACATCCAATTCTTCAAATATAACCCATGACAGACCAGCAATGTAAACCTTCTCATCATTCAGTCTTCAGTTTGTTTACATATTGCATGAAAGGGAACATTCATAAAGAGATTATAAAGACTAACAAATGATTAATGACTATTATATATATGTCACAGACCTGAATGGTATGTGCTACACCTGGCTTTAGGTATAGCAGTAAAAGTGTTATATACATTTAGAAGACATACTATAAACCTCCTTGATTTTGCAATTCACCTTTAATGTAATAAGGATAAGTTAAAATTTGTTGAAGATTAAAAGTCTTATCATCTCTACAACCAATTGCAGTTGCGAAGTCATATTTCTGACACACTATTTTAATTTTTACTGACACTGTAACAAGAACATGTGATCTAGCTGGTGTTTAATGGAAACAGAACTACAGAAAGATTTCTCAGCACTGTAGGTGAAACCAATAACATCACCTACAGCTGAAGTATTCTGACACTTTATAAGACTACTACAATGGTTCATAATTTTATTAAAATATGACTTTTTGAATTAAGTTATTCATATCCTCTATCTCAGTCTGGTTAGTCTATATCGCAGCAGAAACAATTCAGATGTTTCCAAGAAATAGATCACCAGCAATAAATTATCTTTCCATTATAAATTCTTAAAAGTGCTTATGTGAACGGGTCTAAGCACCATATTTTGCACCAGGGAAGCATGAGGAATGTGACTTTTTAGAGTCTAGAAAAAAATGATCAAATTAGGCCAATCTGTAAGAATTTGAACAATCAAGGCTTTGCCTGTTTAAATCTTGAAATAACATCTCACCTGATCATGCCTATAGAAATGAAGATCAAAATCTTCTGCCTAGCTGCTAATCAGACCATGGCTGAAGATGTTGTCCAAAGACAAACTTTTACATGCACCAAGGCAAGCAGCCTCCTAATATTCTGCCCATAACCCTGGATGAAGTGACCATGGAGGAGAAATGAGGCATATGGGTTGTGGGGATAGCATATGAAGGAAATTATTAGACCAAGACTGGAAGTTAGGAGTGTTGGAAGCATAATGAGACACTGGGACCAGCTGATCAAGTATGAGGTTGACAGCTGGGACTCATACCAGGAATGATGGGAAAAGAAGATGGGATGAGGACTAGGGTGAGGAGAGACAAGCTAGTTACTAGAACAAGTAACATCAAGCGGCATCAGCCTAAGTTTAGGCAAACAGGGATGCTGGTGTGTCCCCTGTTCCTTCCAGCACCAGGAGCTGAGCTAAACATTTCCTTTCTATAAACATCAGTGGAAAAAGGCATGTATCATCCCATCTTGTGTCTGCTCCACATTGTGGATGGCAATTTGCTCCTTTTATTAATTATTCTGTTGCTTCTAGTGCCAGAAGTCAGTTCTCTGATTGAAAAAGGTTGACTCCTATCAAATGTGAGGGCGATTTGTAGAGGACCAGTGTGATTTTCTGTATGCAAGAAGTGGTACAAGGTTATGCAGAGCTGAGTGATGTTTGTTTTTTGAATAATTTAGGTTTACATCCAATTGCACAGTACCAAAAAGCCAAAGACACAGTACTTCTGTAACAGTACAAGGTAGTGGCTATTGTCAATGGTGTTTACAAACACAAATGACCCTGAAGATCATCCACAGAAGTAGGATGGACATGCTTAATGTTTCAGTGGTTGATCTGTGAATGATACTGATATGTGTGATCAGTTTTTAATCACACACCTCTTCATCCTCTATAATCATGATGACAGTTGAAACCAAAAATGTGAGAACAGATTATATCATGGCTTCTGTGGTTCAGCTCACTTGGACTATGTGCTTCAAGTTCAGTTTACCATACTATAGAACAGTGCTACTTAAAAATGGCCTGGAAAAGGTGCAAACTCCTGTGCAGCATATGTAGTCTGAGAGACCTGTGGCAGAGTACCAAGCTCAAAGGCTGCTAAACTGACTGGTCTCTAAACACAATGCTGTAGATGTGCTGAGTTTCTACAGCTAAATTCTGTTCTAGGAAGTTCTTGTGTTAACAGACATGTTGGCTGAATGCTTGTTCAAAACCAAATTAAAATGCTATATTTTAAAGAAACTGGAATATAGAAGAAAATCAAGTAGTTCACTCTGTATTTGAAACCATGTAACCCTACCTGGAAAAAATCAGCTGCAACTCTTGACAATTTTATCAGAAATTCTGTTTCTGACTGCATATTAAAAACCAAAGTTCTTATGAATGAATCCAAATAAACAAAAAATAATCCCAACACTATTCTAATGTGTACAACTTGACAGAAACCACAAAAGAACATATTCACTTTCAGATCAATAGTCGGATGAGAATAAAATAGGGACAATTTTCATTTATTGGGCTATGACTAGAAGAATGATGTCCACAGATCTTTAGAGAAATGGGTTTCACCATAGTCAGTTAAATGATGATTCCTTAAATTCAGCTGCTATGCATTATAGAATGGGATTTTTAGAGACAGTTTTCTCAGCTTCCCTTTGCATTGTCAAATCAAACAACAATTAACACTGCTGGAGAGAGGTGGCTTCAGACATATTTCTCAGCTTCTTTCCTAAAGTGCAATGTAAATTTTTTTTTTTTTTAACAGTATAATTAACTTTTATGTTAAAAAATCAAGTATGAAAAACTAGCATTACATTTTGCAAACAAAATACTGATTCTATGACAGTAAATTAAAATTCTGTAGGGGGTATAGACAAAGACAGAAAATGTGCACATTTTCAAATACAATACTATGCAAAGATAATAAAATTTGCTTCTGTAAATGTCAACAATTGGCAACAAATAACATAGGGAGGTAGTAATACATGTATCTATCGCAAATAAATTTTAGAATAATAGAGTGTTTAGTATAACTTCACTGTGATAGTTAATAATTTTAAAAATCATGTCATTTATAGAAGTCAACAGAATTAACTGGCATAAAATCCACAAAATCCTTACACTGTGCCTATATTTGGAAGGAAAAAAATATTAATGATAACTTCAATTGTTTGTTATTTCAGAGAAACATCTGCCTCTTGATGCTTTTGAACATGTCCAAAACCTTCAACAGAAATTGTTATGGTGTCTAACTTTTGTTCTGGGTAGGCTAGGACTACAGACACAGAGCCAACTCTGGATCTGGCCTAACTCTACTCACAAAATTTAGCCAAAGATAAATTTGTCACATTGATTTCAAGTAAAGTTCAGATCCTGTGTGATGCTCAGGGCTCTTCCAAAACAAACTGTAATACAGGGAGTCTGTAAAACCACATTTGGAACTGAAGGCTTTGAATTACTATTCTTTCTATGGCTTCCATATAAATGACTGAGTTTGCATTCTTCTACGGTTGTTACAGTTGAGTATTTCTCTATTTATCATAGCTATTTACTAAAATAAATCATCATCTGTTTTCATGGATACTATACAAACACCAGAGAAGACATCTTACTATAAAGACTGCCTGGGTAGATTGAAGGAGAAAAAAAAAAGGAAAGTTGCCATATAGCAACTAAATACATCTTCACAATGTCAATTTTGAGAATGTTTTTCTAAAACTAAAAGCAGAGACTTCTAAACTGTCCCTCAGGTTTGCTATTTTCAATCATTTGGTTTATCGCAGATATAGAAATTGTTCTGAAAACAGGTCTTGCAGAGTTTCACTGCAGAAAATAAAGATCCTGTGACCCAGCTGAGGAACAAAGCTCATGAAGATTGCACATAGGAAACTGCAGGGAAGAAAGCATGGAAAATAGATTTGAGTGAGGCAGATAAATGGAAAACAAAGGCTGGTATCTTAGATGCACCCTATGGAGTGATGGGGTGACATAAAAAGAGGCAAAGTAGTCCAAATACTGTGGACTTGGTGGGCAAGGCCAACAAGTTTGTTTGCAGCAGTTATTTCAGAGATTCATATTGGAAGGATGATAAATATTTATGAGGAAGCTTTTAAATTGCCATGGTGAAAGAACACGGTCAGTCTGTTAAAGAAACCACTGTTTGGTGTTAGCAATGAACATAAGATACTGTGATTAGTATCTATTTTATAGCAGATATCCTCACTGGAGTAAGGAAACAGCAATCGCTGTACAATTTACAAGTTCTCTGTTTTCTTTACATCTTCCAAGAATTCAGTATTTCCCACACATAACTAAGATCTTGGCAATGTACACAATTGTGCAAAAGTCTTTTATTTCTTGTTGCTTAAATGCTTCTTCAATGACAAAATGAAAATCTTTCAACCCAGACCACAGAAGGTACAAGCTGTGGTAACCCACCTCTTCAGAACTTGAGTTTAAGCTGTTGCATTTTATGTTTACAGCTCCAATAATGTTTGTGTGAGGATCTGAATGCTTAACTGGTTTCTGTAGGAGTAAACGTAAAGGCATAGGTGAGTTGGATGGAGGCTTTGGTTGTCTGGCACTGATGGTAAGGAATGCAAGCATCAGTTTTGGCAAATTCCCTGGCTCTGGGTGATTTCTGAACACCCCATCAGAGAGAGCAGCTGCTTAGCCAAACTGCATGAGAATAACTTAGCAGTTTCTCTTTACAGATACAAGTAAGAAAAAAAGTGTGAAAATCCACGCAGCATGCCTTAGTATGGAGCAGAAGGGAGGTAGTCTGAATAGTTTGTTCAAGAGTCAGTGCCAGGCTGCACCAAGGCTAAGCACGTTTCAGCGCACGCCCTTAGCTCTAGATAGTCCATCTTCCTGCAGCTGGTCAATGCTGCAATCATGGGATCCTCACTCTTTATCTGAAGACTTGTTTTTCTGCTCCCTGAGTACTGGTACATATCTGGGGCAGTTCTCTGGTAAATGGGAAAGAGCACCTACCCTTTGAACCCCAAATCTTTCTCCAGCAGTGTGCTGTAGGTAGGATGGCTATCAGTAGGCTAAAAATACAATTAACTTTCCAACTTGGTGAAGAGGTATCATCCTGATCACACCTGTTAAAGCTCCCTGTACTAATACAGAGACATCTGGCAGAAAAACATCAAAACCACAAAAAAATATTAAGGAAAAAGAGTCTTCAAGAGCAGAGTGCAAGCTTCTTTTATCAAGGCAGGGGTGATATCTGAGTGCACTGTGTGTTATCTTGCCCCATTGTCCATTCAGAATACAGATGACAAATATACATAGGAAAATAACCAGTTCTCACATCCAAGGAGGATCAGAAAGTATGTCTTTCTCCTCAACAGCAGAGAAATAATTTGTACTCTTTTACTGTGCCTGTCAGATTGAGGATATGTTTTGTTTTAGCAGCTGGGTTTCAAAACTTTAGCCATTGCTGTGAGTACTTGGATATGCATTTGCTTAGTCATTTTACTTTCCAGGGAACACAAAACTGATTTTTGGATCTGACAAAAATGCAAGTTACCTGGTTTTCCTGAAGCTTCATCTGATGCTTTAAAACCAAACTTGTGTCAGTGAAATAATCTAAATTAATCTTACTAGCAGGTATTTTAAACTAATATTTCTCCTCCTTCATAGGTTTTTTACCCTAGTGATACATAAAGGATTGGAGTTGACTGATTTTCCACAGTCATCCATTTATGCTGGGACTATATGGCAGTGTCCTGGCCATTGTGTAAGACTTCAGTCCTACTTCTAATTGCTCTTAGTACCATTTCTTCAAGCCTAATTCTTCCTGCTCTTCTGCCAGATTGCTTCTTATTTAAGCACAGAGTTTCTTATCCTAACTCATGCCTTTTTCATTCAGTATTGATGCTGGTTTGGGCTCTGTCATGTGCTTTTTTGCACATTTGGACATCCACTCACTACAAGAAGCTGTGCCTTCAGAGTTTTGTGAAATTGTTAAGCATCTGCCTGAGACAATAAAATGTACTTTCCAACTGTTGCCATACCATATCTTTTAAGATTGTTTCCAAGATTTTCTTATATGCTTGTTGTTAAGTCCATTGACCTACAGCTTCTTGGTTTATCTTTTCAAGTTCTGCAAGTACGCACTGATAAAAATACTGCAGTTTCCAGGAACTTGTCCTAATTCCAGTGAATTTTTACATTTTTCATTTCAGAATTTGATCTATTTCCATGCCAGTTCCCTTTCAGTTATTTTCCTGCCATAGTCAAAACTTAAAGTCTTCCTTGATCATTTAATTTAAAATACATAGATATACATTATTTGTCCTTAATGTTTTTTCTCTTTAGTGCCTATAATCTTCTGGTTTGTCCATTTCCCCCCTAGTATAACTAAAATGGTCTCTTCTCAGCAGATATTAATCTCCTTCCTATAAATATTGAGTTGAGGCACTGTATATAAACCATCATAAATCGTTCCCATTTAATAGTGGTTTTCATTTTTTGTTTTACTGATTTTATATAGATTTCATATGTCTTTTCTGATCTTCCAATTTCTCTTCTTTTTTTCTTCTTTACTTTATTCCTTAAGTAATTTTATGCAAATAGCAAAGTAATTCTCAACATCTATTCTTCCCAAATTCTCTAACGATTTACAAGTACCCTAACATTTCTCCTTACTTGCTCTAGCGCGACATGGTGGTTCCTATTGTATGTGGCTTGATTTGGAGTTTACATAATGCCCACCTGTGCTGAATCACTCCCCAGCTATGGATTTTCTATACATTACTGAATTCCAACAGATTTCATTTACCTTCTCATACCATTACAAAATCTGTTTACATGTCAATATTTTTTACTAAATGCAGTCTATATAAATCCCAATCAAGTGTTTGAAGCCTAAGTGCTATCTTTTAGGTCTGATTCTGGTTTAACAGATGCAGGCTTTGCATTTGTCATTTCATTGATATTAGTGAGTTTTCTTGACACACAGTGGTACAAAGTAAGGCTCAGTTCCCCTGATTCACAGAATGCAACAAAGACTACTACACAGAATGTAACAAACTGCTCACAGTTTGTCGTGCTTGCCTCATTTCCAACTATTAGGTATAAAATTGTTTTAGCTCTAGTTGGCTCTTGCATGGTACATTTAAACTTGTCTTCAGTTTGTTGGACTTCTCCCAATGTACAAACACATTGTACTCAAAAGCAAAAACTAATATCAGAAGTGAAAAGAACAGTTAAAGACATTTCTTTGGCCTGGCTCAGCTGAGTAATGAGGATACTGATTGCCCCCAGACAGATTTGTTAGCTTAATGTTACCCTTGTGAATTGTACTTCAGAAATAAATGCATGAACTACTTATATCAGCTGAATAAAACAGTGAGACTGTTCAAGTAAGAAGCATGTTTTTTTAAGCCATGCATCCCTAAAATAGTATCACTTTTGGTTAACTTTGTTCTCAACAATCTTCTCAGTTCAACACTGTTTTTCCTTGCCCTCGGTTCCGTCTAAGTTCTAACCCTTCTCAAGGTGTTCTCAAGTGTCTGTCTAGTCTTAGAACCTGTAGATATATAAATACTTTTGAGCACTGATGTTCATGCTATATCAGATCACTTTCATCAGCGGCTGATGCTCTAATCTTGCTCTTTTACATGGCCTGCTCAATGTTTCAACCTGTAATAACAGGTTGAAAAGCTAAAAAAACCCACAAACAAAAAAAATGTGCTAATTCTGTTGTGGTTTGTGCCCATGCAGTGAATAACAGGTAAGATGTCTGGAGTATTAACCATACTTTAAACAAGAAAAAGAAAAAATACTTGAGATCACTACCAATCACCATATTTTACACTTTTACCATTTTTCTCCTGAGGATCTTGAGACTGCATGAACAAGAAAAGATGGGTTATGTCACCAGGACGCAGCTTAGTATGTGGGTTTACTGTCATGTTTCAAATATGATGCTAACAAGCAGTACAGGTATTTCTAATGAAGAAAAAAGGCAAGTATCACATTCATTTTCAAGAAGGGAAAAAGGGATGATTTATAGGCCAGTTAGCTTCACCTCTGATCCCAGGAAGACTGAAACAAATCCTCCTGGATGCCATTTCTGAGCTCATGAAAGACAAAAGGGTGACTGGAAACAGCCATTGTAGACGAATTAAGGGCAAAATAAGTCTGACCAATCTGATTGCTTTTCATGATGAGATGACTGGCTTTGTGGACAGACAGACTGTAGAGGATGATGTTTACTCTGACATCAGCAAAGCTTTTGGCATGGCCTCCCATAGTCAAATCAGTGAGATATTTGAGACAAAAAGATAGTGAGATATTTGGGACAAAAGATATTGGGAAAACTGGTTAGATTGCTGGTCTCAAAGCATTGCTATCAAAGTTCAACCAATGGATGGTTACTAGTAACATACTTCAGGAATGAATGTGATACTGAGGCCAATATTATTTAATGTCTAATAAAGACCTGCATGTTGGCATGCAACGCATCTGTAGAAGCTTCACAGACATCATCTCGAGGGAAGTGAGGTGAGAAACAGATACGCTATTTAGAGCATCTGGAGAAACAGGCTGACAAGAATCTCATGCCTAAGAGCAGAGACTTGCACCTTTGATGAAGTCAACCATGCACCAGTCCAGGCTGAGTGACAACAAGCTGGAAAGCAGCTCTGCAGAAAGTACTGGTGTCCTGGGAGTCCTAGTGATCAAGCTGAGCATGAACACTTGGGTTGCTCTTATGGTGAGGAAAGCCAACTGCATGCTGGGCTGTGCGGGAGTGTAGCTGGCAGGTTGAGGGAAGTCTTTCTCTTCTGTTCAACACTTCTAAGACTACATTTGTAATAGTGTGTGGGCTCCCTAGTACAAGGAAGTAATTGATGTACTATCATGAATCTGGCTGTGGGTCATGAAGATCACAGAATCATTCAGGTTGGAAAAGACCCTTGGGATCATCAAGTCCAACCATCAGCCCTACTCTACAAAGTTCTCCCCTACACCATATCCCCCAACATCTCATCCAAATGACCCTTAAACACATCCAGGGATGGTGACTCCACCACCCCCCTGGGCAGCCTATTCCACTGTCTGACCACTCTTTCTGGGAAAATTTTTTTCCTAATGTCCAGTCTAAACCTCCGCTGTTGCAGTTTAAAGCCATTCCCTCTTGTTCTATCATTAATTACCTGTGAGAAGAGACCAGCACCAACCTCTCTACAATGTCCTTTCAGGTAGTTGTAGAGTGATGAGGTCTCCCCTTAGCTTTCTCTTCTTCAAACTGAACAGTCTCAGCTCCTTCAATCTCTACTCATAGGATCTGTTCTCCAGGCCCTTCACCAGCTTCATAGCTCTCCTCTGCACTCGCTCCAGCACCTCGATATCTCTCTCGTATTGAGGTTCCCAAAACTGGACACAATACTCTAGGTGTGGCCTCACCAGTGCAGAGTACAGGGGGACCATCACCTCCCTACTTCTGCTGGCCACACTATTTCTAATACAAGCCAGGATGCCGTTGGCTTTCTTGGGCACCTGGGCACACTGCTGGCTTGTGTTCAGCTGCTTGTCAATTAGAACCCCCAGATCCTTCTCTTCCAGACAGCTCTCCAGCCACACCTCCCCAAGCCTGTAGCCATGCCTGGGGTTGTTGTGTCCCAAGTGCAGGACCTGGCACTTGGCCTTGTTGAAGCTCATCCTGTTAACATTGGCCCATGGATCCAATCTATCCAAGTCTCTGTAGAGCCTCCCTATCCTCATGTAGATCGACATTCCCACTTAACTTGGTGTCATCTGCGAACTTACTGACAACACACTGTATGTCCTTATCAAGATCATCAATAAAGGTGTTGAACAGAAATGGTCCCAACACCGAGCCCTGAGGAACACCACTGTGACTGGCTGTCAGCTGGATCTAGCTCCATTGACCACCACTCCCTGGGACTGTCCATCCAGCCAGTGCTTGACCCAGCAGACTGTTCACTCATCCAGGCCATGAGCAGCCAGTTTTTCTATGAGAATTCTATGGGGATCTGTGTAGAATGCTTTTCAGAAATCCAGGTAGACAATATCTGCAGCCTTTCCCTTGTTCAATAGTCAGGTCATCCTGTCATAGAAGGAGATCAGGTTTGTCAGACAGGACCTGCCTTTCATAAACCCATGCTGACTGGGCCTGATCCCCTGGTTGTCCAAGGTGGTTGGAGCTGAAACACATGATTTCAAGGAAAGGCTGAGAGAACTGTTTTGGTTTCATATTCAGAATAGAAATCTAAGGGGGATTTTATTGTCATGTTCACCTATCTAATGGAAAGGTTTAGAGAAGATGGAGCCAGACAGGACTAGTGACTGGACTAGGGAGCAACAGTAACAAGTTGGAACATGGAAATTCTGATCAGATAGAAGGGGGGAAAAAATCTTATGGGAGTGGCCAAATACTGGAACAGGTGCCCAGAGAGGCTGTGAAATCTCCATGCTTCAAGTTATTCAAAACTTGACTGGACAAGGTCTAAGCAACCTGATCTAAGTGTTTGATGGCATCTAAATCTATGAGGTGAGATGCAGATGTCCCATTCCAACCTAAAGTCTTCTGTGCTTCTGTTCTCCCAAATCCTGGCTTTGGTTTAGAGCTTTAGAAATGGAGAAGCAAAAGACTATTCCTGAGGCTTTTAAAAAACAAATAACCCCTCCCAAAAACTAGACAAAAAGTTAACAGAGCTCAAAAAAAGTCTATTGGGAAATCCAGGTTACCAATATTTGTCCTATAAAAACAGTTTAAAAAGACTTTTCTGGCTTTAATGAAAACCAAATGTTGGGAGTAGTAATTAGAATGTTTACAGTGAAGTGCAGTTTTAGATCTGTAGCACACTTAAGCCTGACAGGTTTTGATTAATAATGGAAAGCCACAAAATAGGATGTTCTTTCAGTAATATGGTGCAATATGCAAGATACTAATCAGCCATAATGTGTCTGCTTCACTACCTCTCCTCTTGACTTTACACGCTGGTGAATCTCTCGCAGTGAAGGACCTATCCAAAGACAACACTTTGTTGTCCTAAGCAGCTTCTGGTTGAGCAGTGTGAATATCAAAGTTTGACTGGGTTGCATGGGTTTTTTTAAGAAGAAGTTTTGTATACCTCCAAGGATGACAATTTCACAGTATCTCTGGGTAACCTGCTCCAGAGCTTCATAACCCTCAACAGTTCTGTCTTCAGAAGTATTGCTGCTTGGTTCTGTTTCCATACAGTCTGTTCCTGGTACTTTTAGCTCAGTCTATACTAACAGTCAAAGCAGGGCCAGGATCCCCAGTTTCCCATATTGCTTAATTGTTACATTGATGTGGTTTTGGTTTGTGCTAGTCAACAATTCCCCAACCAGTGCTTGGGAAAGTCATTTGATATGCACTGTTAATCACTGTAATAATGACTGTCCACAGTAGACAGTTCAAATGTGTCTACCCTGTGCTGGATGAAGGAGAAATAAAATGCATGAACAGATAGCTAACTCCTTTTGCTTAAATGATGCACATTTAACCTTGTGGCTTAAATGTGCATCGGAACCAGAGAACAATCCCAAACCTGTTCTGTTTAGTAGTATAGCTATGACATACATCTCCCCCTCAAAAGTCCTCGGTACTTTTCTTCTCTTATTATGAAGCACTAACATAGGCAGTTGTTGCTGAATTGTGAAAGGAGAAGTTATTATTAAATAGAAATAGCATTTTTTTTTCTGACACACAAGGCAAAAAACATATTCTGACCTCATGAGGAGGTCTGGGAATCATAGAGATGTCTGCCAGCTCAGTTCTATAATCCAGTCTAATAAACATTTTCTCTTTACTCGTGTAATCTTGTTACAGTCTGCCCCACATATACCTGTCTGCTTTTACCGCTTCCTTGTTTTAATCTTGGTTCATGTACACTGTACAAATAAAATGGTACATTGCTACTTCTGTAGAAGTGCTGGTATTACACCTGTAATGAGAAGTCACACCAAAACTGACATCTGTGCATGTTGTCTAATCATTGTATTAGTAATGAATTACAGAGATGTAAGTCATCATAAACCTAGAATTTTTCTACTGATGTACCACAGACTTATATGACAATTTTGCCTCAACCTTGACTTTCCAGATGGAACTCCTTGAAGATGTGTAGAAGAAGCATGGAGACTTTAAAAACTTTATGATGTGGAAATGCTGAAGTGTATTGTATTCTATGGTGAATCTCAAACCTTAGAAGTACTGTGTACTTGACTCTTCCAAAAATATGAGAAGAAGGATGTTTTAAGGAACTGTCAAAGTTCTACTAAGAAAAAGCTTGAAAACTCTTAAAGTAAGCTATTAATACAGCTGAAGTCACCATGCCACAGTGGACCAGAAAGACAGCTTTCTATTTCTTTGCCTAGACACACAACATCTTCTAAACTTTGAAATCTCAGTTAGGATATACATGGAATAATATGTTTTTCCCTCGTGATTTCACCATGGTGCAATATTAGCTTGTTTAATGTTGCTTCTTGCTGTACACTCATTTATTCTCTTAGTAACGTACAGTACTGCAGTAAGTCACAATTTGTACAGCTGAATAGAATGAAGGTCATCACATCACATACAGTCTAAGAATGCAAGATACATCTGTGTTATGAGTCCATCCACATGCCACACAACATATGCTTCATGAATAGTCACAATAATAGCGATAATGAGACTTACGTACAAGTCATAAGGCAGAGGCAAAAAAAGGAAGTACACTGCTGCAGCCACATGCAGGCTGAAATAGGTGTATGGTTTTCACTTCACATTGAGCAAACCTTACTGAGGACTGCTGCAGAGAAAGGATTCCAAGAACTCAAGCATCTACTGACACAAGAAGTGGGAAGTTTAGCTTGTTGACAGAGGATCTACCTTGCTACTTCTGTTCTTCTAGCATGCACTGGTAGAACAACTTCTGCAACACTGTGTATCAGTGTAGAACAGAAGAGTAGCTAATGCTACACATTCACACCAGCCTTCTCCAGATGCTCTTTCCCTACCACTCCTGGCTACACCACTTTGATCTCTTAGCTATATGTATGGAGAAAACCACCATAACTTTGCCACTGAATATCCCCTGCAAAAGGAAGAATGTTGTTCCAGAAGTACAGGATGAGTGCAAGTTGGTAGGGGTCAGGTTTCTACACAATCTGTACCTGAGCTGAAAATCAGACCTATTTATGGTAGTGCTGCTGGTCTGACCTTGGCAAAGGTGAGTTCTTTCTGGCAAAATTTTTTCATCCTCCAATTGAAAAAAACCTAATAGCAGAGAAAGGGAAAGAAAATATGACAAGAAAAGAGGAAAAGAAGAAAGAAAGAAAGAAAGAAAGAAAGAAAGAAAGAAAGAAAGAAAGAAAGAAAGAAAGAAAGAAAGAAAAGAAAGAAGAAAAAAGAAAAGGAAGGGAGGAAGGGAAGGAAGGAAGGAAGGAAGGAAGGAAGGAAGGAAGGAAGGAAGGAAGGAAGGAAGGAAGGAATAAGGGAAGAATAATAGGAATTGAAGATGCAACAATAAAAGGAGAAAGAAAAATAACTTCAGAAAAACTGAGTCAGAAAATGGGGAAGAGGATACTGAGAAAAGGAACAGAAAAGAAAGGAACAGAATGGAATGTAATACAGAATGTGTGTAATTTAAAATTGCCTTTAAATTCAAAATCTATTTAAAACTTAGTTGTGCTGTTCCTGTGTACATGGAACACCCACAGTCCTTGGATTCCAAATGCAAATCCAGTGACATAAACTAATGTTATCCCATTTCAGTTCTATTGGAGCAGAAAGGGCTTCATGAAGGCATTGTGCCACTGAAAGCATTAAGGTCACTAGAAGAAAAAATGCAGCATCTGTAACATGCAAAGTATATATCACAAGTTGTGTCTGAAAGTGAACTGATACCATCTATAAATTAGTTGCTTATCATCTTTCTTTGAGCATAAACACATTCTACCATTGCATGCTCCCGAGGCAGCTAAAATCTTGTAGAAATTGATACCTATGCAAAAATCTTAAATAAAGCATATTGATTAAATAATTGTCAGATCTAGAAACATAATTGAGAGAAGTGCATCTTTATGAAAACAATCTGAAATCTGAAAAAATTTTGGAACAACCTGAAGTAGAATTTGAAACAAATAGTAGTACAGAGGTAAGTAATAATCTTCCAAAAGCATTTTTTTCCCTGATTACAGTTGTCAAACAAGCACCCGGGACTTTATAAGAAAAGATCTATTTCCTGTTCTCTTCATAATTTTATACTGCAATTTTTAAAATGTGCAGTTGGGGAAATAAAGAATTTTGACATAAACAGTCTAGGAGTTACTAATACTGGGAAAGGTACAAGTTCAGTTAAACTAAAATCAAAGTTTCAAGTGTTTTGAATATCAATATTTTGTCTTAGTATTTTTATTGCAAATAACTCTCTTCTGGTTTTGACCTTCACTTGGTCACACATGACAAAAACTAGCTGAAGTGTTTCTTGTACATCTGAAAGACACCTAGAAATATAATTATGATGGGAACCTAAGAACCATGATAAACCAAAATTCACTTTAGGGTCAACTTCTTATTTGGTTATGACAAACATAGTCCTCCAGTGAGAGGAAAAAAAAGTGTGGGCCTTTTATGGCTGCTATGAATTACCCTATAAGGCACTATTGGCTATAAAGACAGTTGCCTATAAAGACAGTTTAACCTAACAATTTATTAAAATAGGCAAATCCTCCAAACAAAAATCCCTGTCCTGGAATTGCCTGTGCCCAGGGCTAGGTCAGCTCTTCCTTAAGTCAGTGCTAGTTGTGGATGCACAACATCTCAGAAAGTTAGATCTTAAAAGGTCATACACCCTACCTGAGCAAATACCACTGAAAATATCTGCTCCCACTTAGGAAGGTGGATGGTGATGGTACTTTTACATTAGAATATAACTTACATGGACTTGTTTCCATTTATCAAGGCAACACCTGGGAGCCCAAGGGGGAACAAGAACCCCATATGCTGTTATACAGACACAGCACAGAATGAGGGACCCTGGCTGAGGAAACATAAAATCTGAGGATGGTGTTTCTGTGAGTTATGTGTAAACTTTTTTTTTTAGTTGCATGGTGCAGTGAATTCATTAAGCATTCAGGTAGTAGCAGATAAATGGGCAGTTGCCCGAGATCAACCAGACGTGAAGCAGCTCTGATCCTGAAACAAGTACTGTGGTGCTGAGATCCCATTAAATGAGGTCTGATTCAAAGATAGAAAAATGTTTACAAGGCTTCTGGATCAGAGCTGGCTTTCCCTCAGGCAGTTTGGATCACAGGGGAAGTCGCCATGCAGTTGTCTGTGTTTCTCTATGCAGATATGTTCTGCAGATGCTTGTTCCCCGATTCAAATGCTTTTAAAAATTTTCTCCGGGGAGTGGTTAGAGTAACCTAAAAATCCCCAGAGCTTGGAAAAATACTGGGTGGGTGGGAATTTTACTAAATGTGATAAAATTGTGCTACTTCAAGTTGACTGAAAAATTTTTAAGTCAAAATAAAACAATCTGTAAAGAAAACATAACCTTGAGACGGATTTCATGCTATCCAGCACCTACTATCTATTTGAAAATGAGTGTAAATTTTATGGTACACAGATGGCACTGATCACTTACTAGGTACAATTGTAGATGACTTCATGCATTGTAGGGCAATAACTCTACAGTGAGTCTGCAAGGTAATGGCTTGATCCTGTGCCTTGCACCATCGATAGTAAGGTTTTCAGTGCCTTCAGTCGTTTAGGATCCAGACACCAGAATGACATCTGGAAAAAGCCAGTCTGATTGTATGAACCTGGATTCCCAAATGATTCTTCATTAGTTCCTTAGAAATCCCATTCCCTTAACACTGCGCTATGGCACATTTTACCCCAACACTTGTATGTATGCTTCACATCACCCAGAAGCACATGCTCTTTTAATGCATACTGTTTTCAGGGTGGTCACACTGACATGGAAAGAAAACAAATCACCCAAAACACAGTTTTGAAATTGAGCTAATCAGCACTGTCTGGGATGTATACAAAAATGAACTGAAAGGCAAAAATCTTGTGAACAGGACTTAATAAGAATTTTGCGTGTAGAATTCCCTTTGACAAACACCCTTTTAGTGGTACAAAGGGCTCATCTTGCCCCTTTGCACATTAACTGGTGAAACGTGCCAAAGACTCTGACAGAAAAGACCACCTTAAAATTAAACTAATTTAAATTTGCCTTCATGTGAAAAGAATGTCCCTGCTTTCTACAAACATCAGTTGTAAAATTGTATCAAATGATCCAATGCTTCCTACAACCATAAATTATGTGGACACTGTGTGCAAGCTAAGTCAGCCTGCGAGATTCCAGTGAAATGATGAAAAGAAAAGAACTCCCTGTGTTTGTGGAGGATCACATGCAGCAACAGTCTAAATCTGCCTTTCTCTCAAATGGAGAGTATCCAAAAGTTAAACCATCTGCTGGGGCCTATATTCAAGATTAAGTACTCAGGCTGTCAGCCATGAGACATGATAGATCCTTAGTTTCAGGACACAAAAATCTGAACATGATATATATTTTTTCTTATGCTCTTTGTGAACATTTCCCTTTTTAACCTGAGTCCTCTCAGAACTAATAAGATCCACATGGTTTGTTATACTGAAGTACTTGTTCCACCTGCAGGCATCTGCGACTATATAGCATATCCAGAAAGAAACTTTAAAAAAAATGAAAAAATGGTGGGAAAAAAAAATCTGCACAGAAGATGGAACTGTCAAAGAACTTGCAAATCTGAGTTAGTTTTTCAGGTATAAATGGGTCCTTCTAATGCAGGCCGACTAGCATTTGCACACCTGGGCTATTATATACCTCTCAAAGATTGCAACAGTAAACTTTTCAGTTTTAGGAATATTAGAAAAAGTCTGCTTCTTAACAAGGCATACTTATAGCCTTGCTTGCTTGGAAATAAAAAGATATCTCATCCTTTTGTTGAACAGTCAACACGCCTCTGTACGAACAAGTGATTCTGAAATAATAAAGGTTTCTGGCTCTCCAGAGGTTCTTAGGTCCTTATTATTGCTTTTGGATGATGGTCACCTTCAGTTTAGATTTGCTGAATGTGTCTACCCTGGCTGACAGGCCTTCTGATACGCATAGAATTGACTGCAGGGTTGTGTGTGTGCACTCAAGCTTGTATGGATTCTAACAAAACACCTTGTTTACACGGTCTGCCCCTAACCAGGGACATGCTATTTTCTTTCTTTTGTTTAAGTAATCACCACAAAGCCTGTTAGACTAAATGACCTTATACTGCTGATAACAAACTGCCTGAAGAAGTATTGACAACAAATACCAAAACTGATATTTGTCACT
The DNA here is from genome assembly GCF_965140245.1 of Athene noctua. NCBI lineage: Eukaryota > Metazoa > Chordata > Aves > Strigiformes > Strigidae > Athene > Athene noctua. The sequence goes on from NC_134038.1 coordinate 129,099,929, forward strand.
TTCTTTGTGGAGCTTTCCAGAGGATACTCTGTTTCTAGCTACACCAGTATCAGATCTGCACTTATGAGACTGAGTGGAGCTGTGACTTACTCACCTACAGGCCAACCATGACCTTGTCAAAGCCAGTGCTCAGACTTCTGCTCACCACAGATCTGTGTTTTTCTTGTCATAAGCAAGATCTAGATGAGCATTTAGAAGCTGAGCACAGCAGGACCCTGACTGAAATATCTGCTTTGACTTCTCCTCTGAGGGAGCCTATGTCTCTTCCCTAATCACTAGAAAGCCCTGGGAGACCAGCCAGGTGCCTAAAACTGAAACTGGGGAATTTAAAATCCAATCTCCCCATCATGAGTGAGGTGAAGTACTGGGGCATCCATCCTGCTGGCTAATTTTTGTGGGTGAACTGAAAAATGACTATTATTTGTTACTGTGTATGGTGATCTTGTGTGATTAAGTTCTATATAAAAATCATTTTAAGGTGTTTTGTGCAGTTAGAGCTACCACTGCTTACCTGTTACTACAATAGCACTGTAGTAATGTAGACAAAGTGACTGAAGAAGAAACCACTTCAGGCTGACTGAGTAAGCAGTGATGGAGCATTTTGCGTGGGAGCACAATGCAGTGTGTATGTTGATGTGTGGTTGTGGTTTTTTTTCCCAAAGGAATATATAAACTTGATTATCCAAGATATCTATACGAAGGCTTGTTTCATATTCATGACTCTAAACACAGTATTTGCTACAGGCTATTTTAAAATATGGTGTAAATTAACTTTTGCCATTTTCTTACACCTAAAACCAAGACCAGTCATAAGGATAGCTTCTAAAGATATTTGATGTGAAAACTATATGTGAAACGCTATACATAGCTACTAAAAGAATGCATGCCCTCTATAGTTCTCAGTTTAGAGAGCTCAATTACACCACAGATTTACATATATAAATACACATAAAGAAATGTTACATTAAATAAAAAGTGGCAATAAGGAGTTACCAAAAAGTCAGAACTCTCTAAGCAGTTTAATCCTATGATACAGTTCCAAAAGACAAGTCAAATTATTGATGTGCATTGTGCAAAAATGCAGAAATACTCAACAATTGTTTCTGTCCTGTATCTGGAAAAAAAGCAGGATTACACATTTCTCATACATTGATGATGGTGTAGTTTGCAGTCCATTAGCACCTATGTTAAACAACATCTACTATAAATAAACATTTTTAAATCACAGCTAGATAACTAGCACCCAAAAGACCCTCAAAGAGGTGGTTGAGGAAATGTCTTGTATGCCAATACTACTTTTTAATAAATCTTGGAACAGTGAGGAAAGTCTAGAAGAGTAGAAGTGAGCTAACACTGATTCAATATTAAAATGAAGGACATAAGGGAAGGCCTGAGGAATTATGCTGCTGTGACATCAGGCCCAGACATAAAAATAGGAAATAGGGCATGCAGTTCAGTAAATAGTGTGAATGGATGAGAATGGAATTCATGTTTTTCAGTAAAGCTCTATGTTCTTCAAACTGAGGATTTTAAACTAAACTGTTGCCATTTTTAAACAAAATTCCAAGTTTGTTTGGTAAAGGTAACTGGACAGGTGAAACAGTGTAATTCATAGGATGTTTAAGTCTAACCTGTCACTCTGCTGGGCATTACCACTGTTCAGTGCATCACGCATTAAAACAGTTTATGAACAAGTTTAACAAGAGTTTTAAAAAGTAATTGACAAATCAGAACCATTTTTCCCTGGAGACTTGTTCTGTCATTATTATGCCTCATGCAAATTAGCATGTTTGCAAATGATCTGGGAGTAAATATGAAACTACCTATGCTAAAGCTAGCAGGCAAAGAAATGATTGTTGGAATAATGCAGAGGAACCAGATTAAGTAATAAACTGATCCCAACCCAGAAAGACACATTTTAATACCGCTAAATAGAGGACATACATACATGGAAGAAGAAGGCATGACAACACCACCCTCTGACTGGGGAACAGCAAAGAAAATTTTATATGGAAAAGGTTACTTTAGCTGTCTTATAAAAAGACAATCTTTCTCCCTGTATCTTATCTTGTTCATATCCTTAACTAAAGCAGGACTGCAAAGCTACAAAGGCTAGTCAAGCAGAACCATTCAGAAGTTACAGGTCATGCTGGCGATAAAGTTTACAGGAACACCTAGTGTGATACATACATCCTTGGACACATTTATTTGGGGTACTGAGCAGAACAAGAGAGCTGATGGCACTGCTGTGAATTGTTTTGGTGTGGCCAACATTATGGTACTACACACGGCCTTGCAATGGATTTTGTCTCACTTATTCATCACACACCCTCACAGTGTAGACTTCTGCATGTGTTAATCTCTAGATGGCTTTCATAGTTAATGGAAATGAACTCATTTAGGGTGATGCTCTTTTCATTATAAAAGGCATCCTAAAATAGCTTGAAGATGGCTGTCTGTGGCCCACCGCAGGTGCTTCTCCTTAGATTAAATGAATCCCATCTGTGGTGTCAGATACTTTGAAAATTACTGAGAAACTGGAGAGCATGCAAAGTTATTCCAAGCTGCCTGAGAATCATGTACAAGAAGAATACACAACTGTTTATGTTATCAGAAGACTAAAAAAATGTCTTAGACTATAGAAGAAACAGAATAACAAAAGTATAAATTGGTAGTAGCTAAACAAGGAGGAAACTGCTAAGGGGAAATGGAGAAATCTCCTGTCTGAAGAACAATTGGATATCTTCTTAGAATACATGGTTTAGCTGAAGACAAGATAGAGTACAGCAGTGAATGAGTGAAAAGCAATGGCCTGTGATGTACTGATTAGACTGGTTGATCCAAGGATCTCTTGTGATCTTAACCTTGACAAGACAATGAATTGCTCAGTTTAACTGCAGGAAAGATAAGGTTCTGATGTAGAAATGCTCCCAGTAGAAGAATGAAGGCAGGCTTATTGGCAAATAAAGTTAGTTAAGACAAAGTACAAACCTGTGATTTGAAGTTTATTACATGTTAGTTAATAGCATTTGGTTTTTTCCATAGAATTAAATTTCACAGCTTTTTGTGTGTCTGCTTGATGCTAAAGCTATATAGCACAAACAGGGTTTTATTATGGGGTAGGTACCACATGGAACTAAAAAAATATAATTACTAGATAAGTTTTTTTATCATGCAGGTGGAAGAAAAGTAAAAATAAAAGGCAGATAACTCCTCTGTTGGCCTGTCTTAATTAAATAGTTGTGACTAGTAACCCCTTGCCTATATTCTGGAAATGTTTGGTTAAAGATAAGCAGTCCTTTGTGTTGTTAATGCATCAAATAATGTATTACCAAGGCACAACTTTGTCAAGTGTACCTAGAGAGCTACAGCTGTACCTCCTCAGGTTTGTCTTATGGTGTAGGACAGTATGTGTATGTCCATGCAGATCTCCATACTGGGCTGAAGTCTCCTCCTGTTAGTTCTCCAACCTTAAAATGGGACGGTTTAATTGAGTTGGTTGCTTTCCTGGTAGATGAACCTCCTAAGGATCAGCTCTTCCTAAGAAACTGCAGCAAGTGTATTCATATCCACAATGCTCAATAACATAGTAAGAAAATGTATGTTAGGTAGAAAAAAAGAACAGAAAAATTTGCAGAAATATGTTTGGCTTTGTTAATTTCACTACATATACATGCAGGGTAAAATACACAACAGGTTAGGAATGGCATAGAAAGTAGCATCAACATAGAGTGAGCCACCTACCACTATCGATTCCTAGAAATGTGAACAGAACTCTGGTAATAGGGAACAAACATTTCAGCAGTGAGTACAACGACCAGAAGCAAACATATCTGAATGTGATGTATACACTCATTTACCCTTTACTCACTGCTGCTCCTGATGCATGTCTAGTCCAGAATTCATAGCACAATTCACAGGTTTTTTACCTCCCATTCCCACTCCAAAATATTCAGTTGAATGTTAATGAAAGAGCTACTCAGAAAAGTCTCCAAAAGCAAGTTGTATTGTCCTCCAGCTTCTACGATTTTTTCCAGCCCTCAGACTTGTACTCATGATTTTCTTATGTGAAGTATCAACTGTTGTTTTGCTAGCTTGAGTAAGTCACCCTCTTTGCTTCATTCTGTTCCCCTTCAGATCATGCTAGTCCTTCTCTGCAGCTATGCATGTAGAGTTTTTCTTGAATGTGAATAACCATGGCTCTACTCAGCATTCCTGATGCTAAGAGGTTGCCAAATGGAGACCTGATCATGGATATGAAAGAACTCACTAGCCAGTGTGGCTGCTGTACACTGTGGAGACACACTAAGAGAGGGAAGCTCTTCTTCAAAGAGCTGACAATAGATAATACAGTTGAGATGGAGAAAACATATGATGTGAGATGGAAGGTCTTGCTTCACTATGGTGAGGTAAGAAGTTGAGGACTAGATACTAAAAAATACTTAAGGATCTCAAGTAGATTTGTAGTAAGAATTTTAAAAACCCTGCAGCTGACTAGGCACTTACATGTTGCTGATATAGGAACTAGAAGCTGGGTTCCTTATCTGCTAACTGCAAATCCACTGCTTCAGGTTAGCACAACCCAGGAAGTCTCTTGAGGTAGCAGAATGAGGTGGGTGGATTCCTCATAGTTTATAGAATTTTCACCAGCTGCCTTGTCCCACTAGTTTGGGGGTGACAGAGCATGAACACACTACAAACCAGAGATAAGTTTAACGCTAAGTGAATTAACTCCTTAAAACATCTCCCTGTTGGGAAAACCTCGTGAAAGCCACTACGCTGTGATGCTGCAAATAGGTGGCAAAGAGCCAGGTTCTAGGCTAGGTACTTTACTTTCTAGGCACAAACACGATCCATTTCTCTAGAGCGAGATATTAATACCCCCTCTTATGATGGGACCAGCATCTATCAGCTCCAGCAACGTTAGTTTTAAAAACCTTTACAAACCATCACTAGCTCTCCAGGATCAAGGATAATGTTCCTGAATTTTCAGAAGAAATTGTTGTATGATCTGGCATTTCCAAACTCATATTCAGTTGGATATATATTTGAAGTAGCTAAAGTAGTAAAGCTCTTTAGTAAAGCTAAAGGGACGAGGGGAAGGAAACTCTATCTGATTAATACAGTGCTAACAACGTTAAAAAAAGTGAGCATGCCAATCGTTAATGCAACATTTCAACAAAAGTCTTTGCAGGTTTCATCCAAGCTGTATCCCTATCCAGCTAGTGAAAATGCCGTAACCTCCCATCCAAACATGCCCCTCTAACCCTTACTAATTTCCACATTTTTCTCATTCCTCTGCTGTAATGTTAGTTTGCTTACTGAAGTGTGGGTACCTAACTTGATGTCCAGCTGCTACTGTTTGTGAGCCAATCCATAGGACTGTGCATATTTTTGAAACACTGAGGCTGCTGTTTCTCTGTAGAAAGTAAAAGTGTTTCCCTGATAATGCACAACCAGCTGGCTGACCAGTTTTTGCATATGTACAGTCAAGGTCTATTGTTCTTCAGTTTGAGAGATTCACCACTGATTATTGTCCCGAAAAAAACCTTACCATCTCTTAATAGATTCACTCAGAATTCTCAGGAACCCTTAATTTCTTCATGCTCATCAGCTCTTAAAAGAAAGCAAGAGGAAAAGATGTATTACTGTCTGACCTAAAGGGATTTATTAAAGATACTTTATGCAGGGTTTAAATAGATGTTTATAAAGCAAGATAAACTTTGAAAACAATAACTTTGTGTGTTATTACAGATAACTGTAGATAATACATAAGGAAAAATAAATGTGATGAACTGTGGTATGAAACACTTTAGCTTTTGTTTAAGCTGAGTTTTAATGTCTTAAAAACACATTTATGTTGTGGTATGTTTCCTGGACGGAATATGTTATATAAAGGCCACTGAGGTGCTCCCTTCCCCCTTCTGTTTATAGCCCTTTTAATTTCGATCAATTGTCATCCATCTGAACATGAAAAATCGCTTCTGATATTTTTCCCAGTGTTTCCTCTATATGCAGCAATCAATAAACAAAATTAAAAAATATAAAAAGAAGAAATCAATGAAATTTTATCAAGCATGAAATGGCGTTTTAACTGAAGGTTTTGCTGAAGTAATGTTTCAGTAAGGAAGGAAATACCATTGACTTTATTACAGCTGCCTAATGTTTTCCACGAACTGCAGAAAATAATTCATTGTATCTTAGTGACCTACAATAACAGCTGACTGCTCGCACTTGATGGAAATGTGATTTGTTCCTACTAAAAATTAACCATTTAACTTCTCCATATTCTTCTCTCTGGTAACATGTTAGTTTCCTTTGCATTCTGCTTTGAACTGCTTCCTGAGATGTGAACTCCGGTAAACTCAAACCCCAATTGCTATGCAATATTCTTCCGTGAAAGAAGAAAAATATGGGCAGACTGCGTGTTTCTGTGAACTGTAAAACTCATGCTGGACTCTAAAAAACTGCACTCAGATGAGGACCCTTCTCTTTAGCAGTCGTTTTATCTCACAGGTTCAGTAACATAATAAATATAAAGGAACATTTCTGACAGTTGCACATGTGCAGACACATGCATACACATGAATGCTCAGCAGGAAGTTTCAGGGTGAGGATGTTAGAGAAGATGCAAAACCAGCAAAGGTTCAGACCTGGGCTGGATAAAATGACAATGTAAAGGGAAAAGTAATAATTTGTCTAAATAGTGTGGAGAAAAATGAGTAGGCATGAAGCAGGAAGAATGGGAACAAAATCTTTGTCTACTGAGACTTGTTAGAAGATTTACTCCCACCGTTGTTGCTGCCTCTGAGAAACAGGAGATGGATGCAAGCTGCCCTGCTGCAACTGACTTTTCTGGAAGTCCAACAGATTTCATATTTGCCATGTAATATCACCCCTTCATTATACAACTTGAAGAATATGTTTTGTCCTTACTCACTAATAGCACCAAGATACTGTACACACATCTATGAAGATAATACAGTATATATACACAGTATCTATCCATATAGTGTAAAACTGTATATGTAGGTACATCACATATAAAATATATATGAATATATGTATCTACATCACATGTATATACAAGTGCTAGTGGATAGATTTGTTGTTTACTAGGGAAAGAGAATTTGACCAGGGACGGCAAGCAAATTTTACTTTAATAGGTGACCTGGGATCCTTCATGTCCATTCAGAATAAACGAGGAGTATTGCATCTTCAAATTTGACCAGTAGTATATGCCCCCATAATTTGTATGAAAAATAGATATACCTACTTTGATTTTACTGTGTATGGCATGTAAAGAGGACTCTTTCTTCACACTTGAAAAGCAGCTGTATATCTTTGAAGGGCACTGCCTTTTTCTTCTAGTCTTACTAGTTGAAATTGGGATAACTAGCGTGAATCACGGATTACTTCCACTGAAGTAATGCAACTACACAGAGGTAAAACTGCAAGGAGACCCTGGAGGCTCCATGCTACTATTTCACACTGGTGGGCTTTTGTTTTATTCTTTCAAATGTGTGAATGGAAGGACCTTTTCACACTACTGAAATGAAACAAGACTGCAAGCAAGGAAGGGTTAAGGTTACTGGAATTGGAGATCAGCCCTTTTAAACTGGTTAAACTACTGTATTATTAAGATTGCTATAGAAATCTAGACTTCCATTTTATATACTAGTCAGAAAATGTCATAGTGAACACTACAGTGGCTCTCATCAGCAAAGAAATGGTTTTCCAACTCATGGCATGATGTCAGGATACCACCCACTGAAACATCAGTTCCTCAGAGGTTTATATTTAAAATATTAAGAAGGTCTGCTTATGAGATGAGCTCTCTTAATATCAGAAGCCAAGAGAACATGCCTGCTATTTAATCCTACCCTTTCTCTGTAACAACTATAATATTTCTATAACTTCTCCATTTCCCACCTGCTGCTTAAAGTACTGGACCCATGTGAACTGCCTCTATGCATGTCAGGATGCAGTTGGACTCAAAGAATAGCTGAAATATCAAAGTGAGAAGGAACCTGTAGTTGTTGAAACACAGCAAGCTTATATAATGGAAAGTTGAACTCTTCTATCATTGGGAGATCATTTAACAAAGTTCCCTGAGATAATTCAGTGCTTTGTTGGGCTTTTTATTTATTTTAAGGGAAATGATTGGGTAATCAGTTGGCACAGGCTACAAGCAGACTTAATGACCCCACAAGTACCTTTATATTGATTGAGTTCACTTCTACTTGGTGAAAAGCTTATATTCATATAGGCCTACATTCTTCCTTTTCAGGCATTTAAAAGAATGAAAGGAAACATGTAGTGTAAACCTTGATAAACAGGTTTCAGAATGATGGCCATATACTTCAATGCAGTGAAAATCAGATTCTACAGAAAGGGAACTCTCCTCGAGAGCTGTGTCATAACAGGCCTTTCAGATGAACGTATCCCATAGCTAGCTTATGTGGTTCTTACAAACTGAAAGTCGATACATCTGTCAGATTTTATCTTGCTTAACTTCGTAGAAAACATCTATATAATGCAAACAAACGTTTGAACAATTTTATAAAAAATGCTGCAAAGCTTTCTGTCTCAGTGCGTTATCCAATAGTATGCTTCAGACAATAATTATGTAGAAAACATCACTCACTGATACTTATTCTTTATTACTAATTTCACTGGACATGCTCTTTGGGATATAAGAAGCAAAATACAGATGCCTAAATGGCCTCCTCTATGCCATCAGTTTCTAGACTTCACCTTCCCTTCTATTATTCATTCTCCCTAAACCAAATTGCCTCGAAATTTTTAGTCTGCCTTTGTGTTGAACTCTTTCTCTGCCCTAGTAAGAATTAATAAGAGAATAAAAGTGAAGTTATATTTGCCTTATTGTTTTTGAGCTTGAGTGATCTTAACACTCAGGTTAGAGAGGTAAAACTGTTTCTATGTGGCATTAGAATGTTTACAGTACCATTCTCAATGTATTTCTTAGAGTAACTTAATTGCTCACTTTTTAGTGAGTGTTAAAAATGGAGTGGGTTTTTTTAGTTTATAATAAGACATAGCTTTTTCCAGTTGATTTATAGCACATGAACATGCACAAGTAGTTTGATTTCCTTGACTTACGTACACTGAATTCCATATGTTATCTTTATATAAATTTTGATAACATTGATAACATATGTTATCTCTATACATTTTGCTATCTTCCCTTGAAGTTTTTGACTAGCCTCTTGCCACCTTTTCCCTCTTCTACCAATGACTGTACAGATTTATAAGAATATCTTTTTTTTTTTTTTTTTTTTTTCCTCCAGGTTAAACATCAGGAGAGGAACTCTCACTTAGAATAAGAACTTAGAGAGTCCTAAACAAATATTACCATACTGTAGAATTCTATATTGTTATTATTTTTAAAAATGCCTTACTGAAAAAACTGCACAAAGATTACTTAAAACACCAGCAGATAATGGTGCTTGTGCTTCCAGTGGCACCAATGCCTTTGGGAATGACAGCGGTGAAGGAAATAGAGTTACAAGATGTAGCTGTATCAGTGCTAAGGCAGAAAAGAATCAGTTCCATAATCTTTGGTTATAGGGTTGCACAATATTATTTAAAGAATATAACATAAATTCATACTTTTTTTTTTTTTTTTTTCTTAAAGGGTACCTTCTAGATGAGCATGTAATAATATTGTGTACCCTTTTTCATTCCTGTGTGTATATCCATTGTCCAAAAGTGTATGTATTGGATGTGTTGTCTTCAACTATCAACTTAATAGTTCTAAAATACAGTTCAGAAGATGAGATGGTTAACTAACTGGGCACTTTCTCAGATTACGGCCATTCTTAAATACAACCCGGGAAGTTGAGAGATTACCCGTCAACAGATTTACCCTTGTTCACACTGAAGCAAGTACAAGTAAGGGGTGTAAAATTAATCCCTGTAGTGTGGTAGACACTTAAAAGTACTGTAGTCAATGGTTGCAATTCAGTCTCAGCTTGGTGAGTGTTTCAGTACCTGACATATCAACATTTTCTTACTGTAGCTTCTTAACAGAAGCTGCGTATGTTTCTTTAGCAGAGTTAGATGTATGTAACTGCAGCCATGTCAATTACTGTATCATGGGTGTGTAGCAAAACACACCTCCAGTGTTCTGCTTGTCATGTCTTTAGTGAGCTGCCAGCTTTTGGACAGATGTAAGTCTAGAGGGTACTACAGCAGAGAAACCACAGTGGAATGCTACAAGGAAAGAGTTAAGACTGCAAGCCCTACAACATAGAAAACATTAATAATTATACTACAGAAAGCTACTCAGTAAATAACATATGGTAATAAGCCATATTTTTGCATGCTACACTGACTGATTTTCTGTGGAAATACAGTATTCTCTCATACTTGTTAATTATATCCAGACAATGAGACAACTTGCTTGCCAGGTGGATTTTCTTTTTTTTAATTTTTTTTTTTAATCTTGTGGAATAGTAGAGATAAATCCATGCCTAGATCACCATACTAATTGCTGAAGACAGTGATGCTGGTCATGCACTGTGATGCCTGTCAATCCATGCACTTGGTTCTCCACAATAAATATGGGCAAGTGGGATATCTCTTTTTCACATGCTAAAAGGACTCAGTGTATCTTGCTAGGAGCTGGTGAAGGCAAGCAGTTCCTGGAACGGTGAGACAGCTCATCTGTAAATTGCTTTTGCTTCAGTTCCACAGCTGCAAGAGCAGCAAGCGCTGGAGCCAGATGAATCCAGAGAAGAGACTTTGCTAAAGGCTGGCCAGGAAGCCAAGCCACAGGCAGAGACACTGGTACATAAAATGCATTCCAGTGGTTGGCATCTGGGCCCTGCAGCTGCCAAGCACACCCAGTGTGTGGCCATGGGTGTTGGCTTCAATGCTAAAACATTTTGAGGAGGAGGCCAAAAACCAGTGACCAGAGAAGGCAGTGCCAAGTTACTACAGAAATTACATTCATGTGCCAATTTGCTTGCTATTTCAAAAGAGAAAATTTTATCTCATATGTATTGTTTTGAACATACCCACAAGACAGTTAACAGAAACATGCTGATATTTGCTAGTGGGGGGAGGGGTAAAATACTTATGTAAGTGAAATGATGCTCCTTAAGGCACTGGTTAACAAAACAAAACCATACCCATTATACTATTCCTTAATTAATGCACGAGTTTCCTTAGAGACCACAGCTCTGTTGGGGGACACAAGTCTGGTGTATTTCTTTCCAAGAGACAGTGTGGGGAGAGTTATATAAAACAAAGATAGAGGTGAAATGAAAGATATGCAACAAGGCTGAGCAAGTTTCAGCTCCGAAGACAGGCTTTGTGCACTATTAATGTGTGAGCAGGTCAGAGTATCACGTAAAAAGAGAAAGATTGTATTAAACATTTAGAACACAATAGAATTGAACACATGGCTTATAGTATTATCTAATGGGGTGCATGCTACACAGGCCCAAACTGTATCAGGCTGCATATCCAGCTCTCTTAACTGGAGATTATGTCATAACAAATGATTACATTTAAGAACATGTTAAGAGTATACGAGGTCAATGTATAAGCAGAATCTTTGACTCCCTCCTGGGAGAGTTACCTTTAAAAATAAAAGCCCTTAGGTACTGAAAGTACTTGAGCTGTGGTAGCAAAAAACTTCATGCAGGCTAATTTACCAATCAGATTACATGTTAGTTAAAGGGACCAGAACACATGTTAAAAGGGATTATTGTTTTAAATACAGTGTTCATCTTCCTTTGAAAGAGGCTCAAGCATGTTGCTCCTGCACAGTTCTGCAGTTCTTGTCTCCCCAAGCCCAAAAGCAATGCTGGAGTGCAGTGCTTCCCTGAAGGAGAGCTCTCTAAAAATGTGAGAGTAAGATCCCGTCTCAATGCCTCTCGCAGACCTCCCACCAAATCTTCTCACTTTGCAGCATCTGCAAATTCAGTTAAGAACCTGAATGTCAATCAATGGTTTTCTCTGGCTCAGTAATCATTCACAATAATGATTTTGTTATTGAAACTTCAGCACCAGTTCTGTTGAAGATTTACAGGCCAGAATGGAATCCAGCTCTCTGGCCTTTAATTATCCTAGCTCTATAGTGCTAAAAAACCTAGAAAAAATATCAAAAGCCACTGAATTAGGCAGATACAACTTTACAAGCTCTTGGGACATATTAACTGGGAAAGACAACACGGCCAATTGAAATAAAAAGTCCTAAGTTTCTATCATATATGGACTTGAATAAATAAAAACAAAACAAGAAACCTCAAATTGCACTAGAAACCTGTCAACAGTCCACTCTCCACAATCCACTCTCCTAATTTTCTTCTGAGACCTTGGCTTTTAAATGCCTATCTCATTCAGACTATAAATTAGTGGTGAACTCCTCAGCAGTTTAAATGGCAAGATGTAATAGTCATCCTAGTTAACAGGAATTTTTTCTTAATTCAGTTAAAGACTGCAAAATGAGAAACAACTACCTTAAATCCTAGTTTAACTCAATAATTATTTTGCCTCTGAAGATAGCTGTTGCATATTAAGTGTTTGATTTTAATCCCTTTGTTATAACCAAGAATCTACTCACCAAATTACCATGTTCGTGTCAATATAGAAAATATTGTATGTGTATCACAGGAGAGCCTGTGAATTCAAATGGTAATGAGATCTTTTCTTTTCTGTTTCTGTGTTACTGGACTAGATTGTGCTGTACTGGGGCTTCTTAACAGTTTGATGTCTGTGGAACAGATGGCTGAACAGAACGAGTTACTGATGCAGATGCAAAGTTGACACAGAACCATCTCCAGGCAGTGATAAGAGAGATGGATGGCTCTGGGAGGGAAAGCTCACACACTGGTGTGTCTTATCAGCACACTGTAGACCCCAAGTCCTTGACATTTCAACTCGTTCTCAAGAAAGATGTTTTTTCTTTGCTATTACACTCATTTTGCTTCTTTTGATACTTGCCTTTTCATGACAACTGCAGGCTGAAGAAATTTAACCATAAAGGTTAGTTGTATTTTCTTTGTTCTTCTGTAGAAACCCTACTTGCAAGACTTGCAGACAGCTTAACTAGGCAGGACTTTAAAACACCATTTTGTTTCTCCTTTTAACAAGATTTCTCATTTCTGCTCTATCTTTGTCTTCTAGTCGGCCTTTTGGGAGAGCGGGTCCATATATCAACATGTAACTTCCAAATGATCCCTGTGACCATGGTGAGCATTGTTCTCTTGAAATCTCCTATACAAGGTTCTCAGCTGTAGTTTCCTACATTCCTCTGCTGTGCAGTCCACTGGTCAGTCTATTAGGAGGTGTAACTCATGCAACATTGCGTTCATAGTATTGAGCATGCCTGAGGTATTTTTTGTAACCCTTTGTATGTTTTCTTTCTGAAAGCACACACATCCCATCATATGCATAAACTGGATCCATCCTGACTGCTTGAACTGAAACAGTCAGTTTGTGTTCTTTTCTCATTTCCCTGAGTTTAATCAGGAAAAAAGTCAATTTTCTCTGACTTAAATACAGGAATTACCATTGAAGAAGATGGGAATCTAGTATGAGGACAGGTCTTCTTTCTTCCTTTTTTCTCACTCCTCATTATTATAATCATTAATTCATCACTGTTACTGTATTCTTTTCTGTTGCAACTTTCTCTTTCAGTCTCCTACCTGCTGCGAAGCCAGACCTCCCCCAACACACCCATAGCTGCACTGAAGCTGGTGCTACAGTCTGGCTCAGCAAGAAGTGGTGGATGGATCCCTAACGTCCTCAGGGAACACAGCTGCTGAGTAAGAAGGAGCTCGTTTTTCATTGTGAGCTTTTAAGCAAAATCTAGGAACAAGCAAATGCCTACGAAGAGGAAGTCAGGAGTTGTCTTGTGACAGCTTACATAAACTGAAGGTTTGTGGCTCCAGTAGGTAAAGGGAAACCAGAAAAAGCTTTTTGCAGCAAAGACTCATCAAATTAAAGCAATGTGAATTTGTCACTGCCAACACTCCTCTCACTGGAAGGCGGATTGTGCTTCAAGCTGGGATCAACCCAAAGTGAGAAATTCCCCATGGTACTGGCTCTCCTTGGTCTGCTTGGACAAAGGTAACTCCCTCTGGCTGAGCCCAGCTACTCTTCTCCAGTCTTTTTCACTCAGGATGCATTAACTTGCCACACTGTGACCTGGATCAGGCCCTGCATGAAACATCCCAGCTTGGGTGTTTTGAGGTTAGACAAAGTGCAGGTCACTCACTGCGGCCCCTTCGAACTCAAGTCCTTCTGCTCAGCGTCTGCCAAAACGGTGACAGAGATGGAGAGGGGCTGCTGCTGCCCTGGCACAGGTGACACCCCCAGACAGGTCCACGTTCAGTCCCCTCACGCCACTGCTGGTGGTTACCCCTTGAGTGGGTTCACAACGTGGGCAGAAGGTGGTCGGGAAGGGGAAGGCCCTGTCTCACTTGAGATGCCTTTTGCTCGTGGCTGCTCTTGTGCAGCTTCTGAAGCACTTTCCCCACGGCTGTGGGTCTTCCCCTGAGGCGGCCCCCGGCCACGTGTGGATGGCGTTTTCCTTATCCCCTCACGCAGGATGAGCGGTCTCTTGCTGCGGTGACCAAAGCGCCTCTCTTCTCTCGCTTCACTGGCGTCAGCGGAGGCAGCGGCGCCTTCCCCTTGGCCGCTGGCGGCTCCGCGGGACACGCGCGGCCTTGCCGCAGGAGCGCGGCCCACTCGCAGCGCCGCCGGCGCGGGGCAACAGCGCCGCCTGCTGGCCGCCGCGGAGAGCCTGAGGCGGGGCCCGGCCGCAGCTCTCCCGCGGCTCCCGCCCTCCTGCCATTTTGTGTCTGCAGCCGACACAGGCCGGGGGCCCTGGTTTCTTTTCCTTTTTTCTCATCTGTGGCTAGGAATTAAATATCCGTGGGCTTTTTTTTTTTTTTTTTGGTCCGGAAACACGGATCGTTGCACGTACCAAAAGCCCCCAGGTTAATCTCTCGTCCCGCACCCATACGAGTGAAGCGTGTGGCGGCTGAGGGCGGGGAATGACCTCCTCCTCCGGGCCTTCCTCCCACGGACTTCCCTGGGCTGGGGGCTGCTCCTGGCCTGGCCGGCACCGGGCCCTCCTCAGGGTTTACTATTACTGTGGTTTTATGTGAATCATCATGGTTGCTGCTGCCACACAAGACTCCATCATCACCTGCCTCATCAGGCCTGTAGATAAACCCAGCTCTCATTTGTGATAAAATTCCTCCTGCCTTGTTTTTCCATTCCACAGACATTAGTTTATTTCAGCCCTGAGTCTTTCAAGTATCATAAACATTTGTGTGAGGAAAAAACCCCAACAACCCAAAAATAAACAGAAACATAATTGTTCTGTAGAAAACCTTGGGTCACACTGTTTTGGTTTGAAATAGAAGTGTGAAGTGTAATAGAAATACCGCTCCTTCCACCAAACAGAGGCAGGAGGAGTACTGGGCAGCTGGAGTGTGTAAAATTTTAATACAAATATTGTTATTTTTACATTTTTACTATGAGTATAGATGAATATGTTCCATTTTACAGATGTAAATATTGGCATAAAATTGCTTACCTTATGTCACATGGAGGCCAAATGACAGACCTGAGATTTCAGTTCAGGCATTACCAGATAAGGCGTGTGGGGCATGCGGCTGCCCACCTCAAATTTGCAAAAAGACTGTTTTTTCTATTGAGTAGATACTCATTATAAAGAAAAATCAATTTTAAAAAATCATATTTTTTACTTGTATATTTTTACACAGATATGCTCAAATGTCAAAGTGGATAGGTAGAGTTAAAGAGGTGCTGACAGCTAGACTGTCACAGTCTGTAATCACAGTGGTCTCTAAAGAGGAATGACATGCTCTTGCCACATACTTTGACACTGAACTACTTCTAGATTGTGTGTGGTGAAAAGAGGAAAATCTTTCATTTTGATGGATACATTCTTTGCATAAGCAAAGGAGGGGAGTGTGGCAATAAAGCTACCTAATCTTTGTCTTTGAATATCTAGGGATGGGACAATGGCATCAGCAGGAGTTGGGAGAACTGCAAGAGAATACAGAACCACTGAAATAATTTTCATGTCTGCCTCTAAGAGGTGGCTGGAATCCCCTCCGATGTTGAGTATCTAGGAGATGTCCTCTGTGGATGCTTTCCCTAGGAATATCCAATCTATCTCAGTACATCACTTTTACTGATACTTTTTTTTTTTTTTTTCCTGAAGTGTAGCTTAAATATATCCTATGGTATGTTTTTACCCTCACTCCATGTCCACCTTGGGTCTGGAGAAAGATTTGCTACCTTCCTTTTCATCAGCTTCTTGGCAGCAGCCTTTTGTCTGTTAGAAGACAGTGTGACCTCCTCCCCATTCTTGTTTCTAGAGAATCTCTATTTGTTCTGTCTTACCTCATCAGTCCTCAGTCCCTGCTCTGGCAGCACATCTTGAGAGTCTTTCCCCTTCCCCTTCCCCTTCCCCTTCCCCTTCCTCTTCCCCTTCCCCTTCCTCTTCCCTTCCCATACCTGTTTCTCAGTTCTTCTCCCCTCTTGTCTAGTTTACACCCTGCCACTGTTCCTATCTTAAATCTTAGCAACTGTGCTCCAGTCTGTTTTCCCTAAGATCTCCTCAGTGGAAGTTTTCCTTTCTGTTACCAGTTGTGAAACCCCCTCCATGTTCTGTATTTCTAGCTCTGATATTAGATACAGAAGGATCCTCAGTACTCTTAACTTCCACCCCCTGAACTCATCCACTCCTCCAGGAAAGGATTCCTCGGCTCCTGTTCCTACACATGAGTTTGTAATCCACAAATGCTGCTTGGGCACAGGGGGGACCCTGGCTGGTCCATCAGCACATCGGAGGGAGCTGCTGAGGTGATAGCATCACAGTGGTTTGTGGAAGTTAAACAGCTTCTTGGTCCTCCCTGCCTCTTCTCCTTCCTGTAGACCTGGCTTTGGCTCCTGTACAAGCAGGTTGTATCAGTTGTCTCCTCCACACTCAGCACTGACAGCGCAGCGCTGAGCTCTTGGCTTTGACTTGGCCCATCACAGCCCAAACCTGCAACTTCTCGAGCTGGCATCTGTGTATAGATAGACTCTGCTGTTAAAACCTAAGTTTGCATGTGCCCATATATGAATGGCAGTCTCTTCAGGCCTTGCAACTTGATAAAATTAGGCTTGTACAGACAAATTTCCCCTCACATCTACCTTTTTTCTCTTACCAGAGTAAACCCTTTTTTAAACATTCACTCTGAAGAATTCCTGAGCCTGCTGGAAAAAGCTGGTAGAGTTGTTTAACATGGGCAATACAACATATTTTTTTCTTGACCTCACACTTGGAAGCTACTGAGCCCTTTGGCTTTAATTAACACAAAATACATCTGAGGCAGATACTTGGCATGGGAGAGCTTAGTTTTCAAATACAAAGATTAACAAAGTTATGAGCCATGAAAGAAATGGTCTTACAAAGTAATGGAAAATAAGAAAGACTTACAAAAAGCAATTCTGCGGGCCTTTGTGTGTGATATGTATCATCAAATACAGCTCTACACTGTGCAGTTATGTTATCAAATATCTGTATTTATTGATGAACTACTGTTGATAAAAATACATTTTTATAACAAACAGCTGGATAGATACAAAATACAAAATCTGTATTTCTATAAACTCACACAGGCATATAGTGCAGTGTCTAGCATGTAATACACTGTACCAGATCCCAAGGCTTATTAGTGAATGTACATGTGTTGTGAGAAAAACAGTCTCAAGCTGGGAAGTTTCACTTAATTTATTGCCAGTTAACATAGATGTTTAATTACTGGTTGGTGTATTGAGAAACCAAGAAGAGAAACAGCTAAGAAAACACTTATGGAAATACCTTTCTTCCCCTTTCAACTCCATTACAACACCTCTTCTTCCCCATTCCGAGCCGCAGCTCCCCTTGTTTTCAACTCTGCTCAGTCCTTCCCAATTGTCCTGCCAAGGTGACGGGCCTGAGCAGAGGAGGTTGGCCTCAGTGTGTAGTGCTTTATTTTTGCCACTCCTTGCTTCTGATTCTTTTCTTCTGCTTCTCCACTGCTCCTTTCCTTCTTGTTTCCTCTGCCCCGGCATGGGTCACCCATGGGCTGCAGTCCCTCAGGGATGTCCCAGCCCTGATGTGGGTTGCCCCTTTCCAGGAGTGTATCTCCATCCATGCCCCAACAATGGCCCATTCCACATGTCTCCAACAGCATCTCCTCCACCATTGGTCCTGCCCATCACAGCTGCTGCTCTTTCTTAAACTTGTCAGATCACCACGGGCTCCCCTGAATGGCAGAGGTTTGGTGGGCAATGGGGTGCTCACACCAGTGCAGGAACCATCTGGAACTGGCTGCAACCAGCCCAGGGCGGTTCACGGCCTCCCTCCACCAGTGACCCAGCAGCCACCCGCCACTGCACCCTGCTGGGTGCGCCCAGTGTGCCACCCTATACAGCTCAGATGAGTTTGAGCACATAAAAGTACTTACTCTTCTGAAGAGATGTGACTGACTGAGATAAAGATTGAAGTCTTCCATGAAGACATGGCAAATTATTTGCTGTAAATCTTTATATGGAAAGGTAAATACTGTAGTCATTGATAAATTGTACAGTGATATCCTGAGGACTAACTAGAACAAATAATGAATTATGAAAATTGATCCTATAGTACACTAGGAACTAAAAGTATATGTTAGAAACAAAGTAGATACAAGTTAAAATGAAGCATGCATTCTTGTCAAGAGAAATACATTTTGGCTAAAGTTAAAAAGCAGTCTGGATTATATAATACAAATCCTTATCCATATTTACAACTAAAAGAAGAACTACACTGGAGCAGAATGGTCTGCTGCTTTATTCTGTTTGTCACTTTTTTACTAATCCATTGAGATGTCACTTATTTTTGCCTGCCTGCTTGCCTGACACAAAGAGCAAAGAGGACTTGTGGGGTGATGAAAGAGCTATACTGCAGACCTCTTTCAGGCAGTTAATTGCATTGAACTCCTGGTTTTCATGAATCATATGCATACTGCAAAGTTCAGTACTTTGCACCCTCCAGACAGTAGTAACCTCTTGTTTCTGGTTCTTTGCACCAATATAGTTTCCTTTTATGGAACATTAATTGTGTCTAAACATAGCAGGCAGTTTTATACACATGAGGAATACAATGCATTAATGACTACTTTAAGCATTTAAATTGCCTATTTTTTTAAGGATCAAAGTTGATAAGAAATCTATCACTGGAAGAAACTAATGGAATTTATAAGGAAAGGAATGACCAAACTGGATCAATTTATATAAAGCAGAAGCTGACCCAATACAAAAGAATAAAATCTATTTAATATGGACAGCAAATGCTAACTGGCATGTCCTTTTACAGTACAGTAGAAAGTAGCAATATCTTTAATAATTGCATATTTATAAAAGCCCTGAGAAGGTAAAAGACCAGTGCTTCTGTTCTCCCACAAGATGTGCAGCTTGGCTATTAATACAGGCCTATATACAAACGCATTACATTATTCAAGCATGTGCAATAATAACAGGTAAAAAAATGCTGCTTTGCAACTAAATGGCCTTTTACATTACCCTTGTGACAGGATGACACCACATACCTTGGAGCATCAGGAAGTGCTATATGATATGTGTTTTCTAGCATACCTTCCTTGTTCTTACATTATTTATACATATATGAAAATCATGGTGAGATATCCTTCATTACAAGCAATGGCAAAAAAGCTACTAAGACAGTAGGGTTCTTAAAAGTGATGGTATTCAAAGGTAACATCTTCACATCTTCAGAATATTCGTTTTCAGATTTATTTTTTTTTTTAACGATTTCTTGTTATCAGTCAAAGAACTTTAAGTAGTAATGACGGATCTACAGGACTAACTGCACCAACATTTCAGTTTGACTGAGTGTCCAAACAGCAGTTATGACAGTAGAGAGACAATTCTGCATGGCACTGAAAGGCTAACTTTCCTGAAGGAAGGAAATATAATGGACAGCCCGAGATTGTAATTTGAAATTGTTGGCCAAAAAACCCCCCAAACAAAAAACAGTTAAAGGATAATTTTGCCTGAAAAAGCCTTGTAGCTGAGAAACTGTAATACCTATTGTTTTAATGACAAACTTTGTGTGTTGTATGCCAGGAGACCAGCAATAGAAAAACCAAGGTAAAAAGACACTCTTACTATGTTTGGGCCATTTTTCAATAGGCATGAGGGAACAGGCTGCACTGGTATCCTAAAGGTTTCATTGATGCCATAGTCTACATAGATAAACTTACCCTCAGCAATTCCATGTAAAGGAAGCAAAAGATCTTGAACAGCCTGTTCCTTCCAGATATTTCCACTCTGCCAGAGGGAATTCAGTTCCTGTTCTGAAAGTGAACTAAAACACTGATCTATTTTTCCTTTGTGAACAAATCTGTTCAGGCCACTGCCTTTCCCCAGATAGAAAAGAGCCAGAGGCTGCCTGGAACGATGGAGGGTTCCATAAAGCAATTTGTAAGACTCACTTAAGCATCTAACAAAAGTTTCCATTTTCCTGGAATCTTCATTTAGTTGTTCGCTATTTTCGGGCCAGAACAACAAGGTGGCTAGGAAGAAAGGCTCTACACACTGTGAAGTTGGTTTCACTTCCTGTAGAATGCTTAGAAGCAGACTTCTCAGCACCTTAGAAGGAAGTATCTTAGTGGATTTAAGTTTAATGCAGTTCAGAACAACATTTGCCAAAATCAAATTCTGTTTGTCTTTCTGAGTTGCTATTGCACTGTCCTTACACAAAAATGCATACGCTTCTACTATGTCTTCTATTTCTCTGTCAGCATTTCTGTGATTTCTGTGGAGGTAATCCAAAATGCCAGAAAATGAGCCTGCTTTGGAAGCCTCCAGAGTGTCCCTGTAGGCTTCTATATACTGAGACATGGGCCACTTTGAGACCTGTTTGCTTTTCAATTGCTCAAAACTGAAATCACAGAATATTTCTCTGTATTTGGTAAAACGTTCTTGAACCTTCTCATACAATTTTGCATCTATGATTTCTTTTTCGTTGGTCTGTGTTTTGAAAAACACAAAGTAGTCTTCAAAAAATTCAAATGCCCTTTTTAACCGTGGTCGCAAACTACATAAAAAGCTGGAATAATGTTCAAGAATCTTGAGCATTTCACACTCTGTGTTAGGGTTATCTACATTCAAAACACCTTTTCCCAATAGGTACTTGGTCATATTTTTTCTACTATGTAAGTCTTTTTTGTGGAAAAAAGGAACATGCCAAAGGATTTCAATAACATAAAGACTAGTTTCTATCTCTCCCTGATAACCGGCAGTATTGTACATCTGGAACTTTCTCTTAAGGTTTTGATGCCGCAAATATTGTTCATTGTCTTCATTTTCAGCTTGCCACTGAGATTCTCTGAAAGCACGTGAAGCATTCACAGCAAGATCTAGCAAGTATTTGAGTTCCTCAGCTGTCAGGACTTCACTCTTTGCTTTGCACTCTACACAGTATTTTAGCTTACTTTTGAAGACTTGACCCAGTGTATCCGATATGTATGAATTGTGTTGTGCTCTTTGCCTGGCTTCTTTGGCCCAGTATAATGCAGGGTCAAATTTCCTTTCTTTAAGGTAGAAGTATCTTGCTAAGGCTTGACAAATGTAACCGTTTCGATCAAATCTAGCGGATGCTTCTTTTAACACACATTCCACGTTACTACACTTCTCTTCCTTATGAATGGCTTCAATTAAGGGGGAAAACAATGTGTCTGACTCATCGCCATGTTCCTTGCGCTGTCTAGTAATCAGCAGGGTTTGTATATCACGAATAAGTTTGTCTTGCTTTAATGAAGTCTTATAAAATAAATCTTCTTTCAATAACTGCAACGTAATTTCACTTTTAGGCAAGTCATAGGTTCGTTTCAATTCTGTTAGGCAGTGAGATGCTATCAATGGATGAATGATGCGAAGACCTTTGTATCTCATGTATTCATGTACCTGATCATATATTAGAATATTGGAACAAATTCCCATCTTTTCTATCAATTTATCTTTCCCGCAGCCAATCTCTTGAGAATTAATTCCTAAGAACTCTTCACATAGCGATACTGAAACTGTAGATGTTCTTACATATGAGTTTAAGAGTGTTAGATAGCAAACAAGCTGTGCTGGTTTAGAGGCAGTATTCAAGTTATGCAAGGTATTTTTTACCACTTTTTCTATATACTGTGGGTCAAAGTTTTCCTTCATAATCATAAATGAATAGAAATTGTCAGGATGTGCATGCACCTTTTCAATGTGTTTTAGTTTCTGATCAAAGGCCCTTTGCTCTTTTTCAGAAAGCGTATGTTTTAAAGAAATACTGTTCAATAAATTGATTGTTGAACATTCATCAGGATTCTGAGATCTCATACAGTTTAGAATGATCACTAAAGGAGTTACATAAGTAATGCATTTTTCTGTTATAGCCACTTGAATTTCTTTTTGCAGAAAATAGACATTTTCTTGCTCTTCAAAATCATCCACAAGAAGTAACACTGGTAAATAGCCTGTGTCATTGTTTGCTCCACAGGTGAGTAAAGTTGTCAGCTGTGTTCCAAAATCATTTGGTTTGCTCTTCAGAACAGCACATCTGAATTGCTTCCGGAGATTCCAAAGGATATGCATAGCTAATGTTGTTCCACCACAGCCTGGGTGGTGGTAAAGGTTGATAATTTTTACAGGTGATTGATTAGCACTCTTTGATGAAGAAACAATCAGATGTTCAAGCTTTTCATAACTGTCCCTTCTGATAAAATCTGAAGTATAATTTTCAGAAGAAAAATAGAAATTCCACCATGATACTTTACCACCTCGATAAAAATCTTCTTCACACTCTTTCATGAAAATTTTGAATTTATCTGCATCCTTTTCTATTCCTGTGTCTTTGCATTCATTTTCACAAAGTATTTCCAATGCTGGCATGGAGTCTTCTTTCCTCTTTAGAAGAACGGTAGAATGACCAACAGAGGAGAGAAGTCTTTCAGAAGACTGTGTCACTGATTTTAATTTTATGATGGTACCATTTACCATTTGCAGGGTTAAATTAGAAACACATTTGTTTGAAAGTGCTTCCTCACTAATGCCTCTAGCACGCAGAAGATCTTTCCATCGCTGGTATGTGCCTGCACCAATACAAATGCAGACCATGTATTCTAGTCCCTTTAATTCTTGGTAAAATGTCATAAAAGTCTCAGTAAGGGGATCTGCTGAATCTTCCACTGTTGAAAGCAAAAGAAATACTATTAAAAACTTTCCACTCCGCTTTACATCTTTGTGTGTAAGAAACGTTACAATTTTTCTGACACCAGCAGCTCTGTCTTGTTGCCATGAAGCGGGATCTAATGGTAGTTCCTTGTTGCCTTTGAAGTCTGATCCACCATTGCAGAAAATCCAGTTGGTCTCTTGATACAGTTTCAGCTTTTCAGCTTGTTCAGAAACTGAACCCACCTTGTTTTCATAATAATCTGGGAAGTGAAGTTTGGCATTTCGATTTTTTTTGTAAGTCCCTAACACACCATTCATTTCTGATTCAAAATCAAAGTCAAGCACAGCAAACCATTTTAGTTCCTGTAAAAAGTCTAACTGCGAAGTTTGACTTGGGTGGCACTTGTTTGTTACCAAAATGTAGTAGTCGTAATAAGATCTATCTAGTGAGTCCCTGTTACCCGTAAGCAGACTAACTAGCTTTAGTCCTTCATTCATTGATTTCTTCTGCTTTAAGTTATAGTCTTCCTCTGCTCTTTTACGAAAATCTGCTAAAGTTGTCAAGTTACCCATAAAAGTTAGAAATTCTTTTGTATTTTGAATATCTTTGGAACTAGCTCTGTCCCGGATGAAGACAGCTTTTTTCCATTTCTTACTCTCGTAGTCGTATCTGTTGGTACTGAAATATTTTTGTTCACAGATGCAGTGTTTGGGAACCACATCTATTTCAATGACAAACCTATGTGATGGAGCTCCATTTTGTAATAATACTTCCACAAATCTAGGTTCTCTAATGCAAGCTTTTGCAATGTCGATGTATGGCGCATTAAAGTATTTA